>NC_134710.1:330839516-330872016 GCF_043290135.1 Rhipicephalus microplus | reverse complement strand
CTTTGACCAGAAAAAAAAAACTACCGGAGCGTAACAGCTGCTTTCCATGCCCTTCAAGTATATACGCTGCACAACGTCGAGTACAAACGGTCCTGTGCTCCTTTCAGGCGCGGGACCACCACCTTACAATTACCGCAGTTCTGTTTAATGCCACAACACAATAAAGGGCATCGGTAACACCCGCATTTCTGTCTCTACGACGCAGTGTACCATGGCACACGAGCGGTCTGGACCCCGAGCTGTCGGCGCACAGCGCATACTTGGAGAAGCTGACCGAGGCGCTGCTCACCTCCATCAAGGCTATGGTAGACGAAGCGTCACAGGTCGAGACGCCCGACTGGGACGAGCTGCCCCCAACCTTCCGAAAGGTTGTACAGGTACGTGTTCACGTGTGCATGCACGGGACAATAAAAGGTAAAATACACCACAATGGCTTTCGCAAATGTTTCTCGCATATTTATTCTCTTCCTTTATTTTTACATATTGTTGACCAATACAAAAGAGCGTATTTTTAGACAATTATTGGGCATGCAAGTATGTAATAAAGCATGTGTAGCTAGCTAATGAAATTGATAAAATACGCGAAATATGCCGTTTGTCGCCTATTGCTCTCATTCGCCACGTCTTGTGGTTAGGGTGTTCGACGCCTGACCCGAAGGTTGATGGATCGGATCCTTATACCGTCCCGGCCACATATAAATCAAGGTAAAATGGCAGAGCCCTTTGTGCTTAAATTTAGGTGCACCTTCGAGAACCCCAGGTGGTAGAAGTTTCCGGAGCCCTCCACGTCTCCCATATTCATAGTTTTGGGACACAAGAAATTATGATTTTTGAATGCGTGATCAGGACACTCATATAGTTGTTGAAATACTATATAGGGTCATATCGTGATTTGTTGGTTCCTTAAATTGCATCGTCAGCTCTGACACCTTCCTCGACGAATAACGAGAGGTGTGACAAGCTTACCGTACCTTAGCCACGGCACGATGTCACTTGCTCTTCAAGAGGTGATCTGTTCGGTGCCACCTCTTCCTCTCACAAAATCAGGCACGTACGCGTGGCCCGGGCCCACAGCGTGTTAGCGCTGCAACGTTAGCACTGCGCCTTTAAGCCGACGCTAACGCAATCGTGTTTACTGTTTTCTAAACTTTGACAACTCTGCTAGGTGGCCGAACGCGCAGGGCTCGCTTTAGGATAACAAGAGGCTTGCGTAAAAAAAAAAGAAACCTGAGACCATAAGCAACAGCACAGGACCACTAAACGTGCTTGAATTTAGGTTCCCACGATGGAGTGAGGCAGACTTGAGGTTCGTATTTCCTTATTCTACGTCTTCTTTTTAGCTTTTCTTTACCTTTGTAGCATGAATACCTGCATAACTCGCACAATTTTTCTTGTATCCACTTCTAGTTTTGCTATGTGCAAAGGAGCATGCTAGCTACACAGCTAAGCGCCTCTATGTATGGCTACAACTTATGCTTGCGCAAGTTGTACACTACTCCGGGAGCGCCCCCGCCGAAGTTTTTCTTTCGTCGTTCCTGAGGGAATATACAGCTTTTGTGTCCCTTGTTGCGGTTTAATTAGGCGTTGACGGTCGCGTGTGAGTTTAACAGCATATCAGGGGCCGACCGCGAGACGTGTATATATACGCAGCTGCTTTAACAACGCGCAAGCGCATTACCTCGCTGTGAGGGGCCCGTATAATACGCTTACGCAGCTAATAAGCGCGCATCAGTAGCTCCCAACTTTTCGGGTCTCACATATGAGCATCTCCCTCCGGAGAGGAGGCGTGGCAGCGGTGCGTTCGCCGCTGGGCTTTCATGCAGCTTCGACGCATTCTCCATGCCTTTAGTTCGCAAGCGGCGTTGCGCTTCACGTGCCCAATAGAAGGACGCGCAATAAGTGCACGCCGTGAGCGCGAAGCAGCTGGTGATGCTCACCGAATTCATAATTAGTGGTGTATAGCTGGCGTTGTAGCACCACCGCTACACGGGCACACAGCTCTGGGTTTGTGAATTATTCAACGTCCTTTTCAATGGGACTCCATGTAAGCTTCAATGCATTGTGAACGTTCATGGGCAAGCACCTACACACACAACTCGCATGTTGCCAGCTCGTTGCGCCTATGCGAGCCAGGCATGGATTGCGTCAGCCGACATTTTTCTCCATGGCGACGGCACTGCAAAACCCCGCCGAGTGCGCACTCAAAGCGTGCAACTGCGTGTCCCTTGTGTGAGGTACACGGTATACCGGGCTTCGACGTCCCGCGAAAGATGTATCAGTGACTGCTCTCACGGCAAATACACGTGGCTCTCGCATGAGAACTCTGTTTGCAATGGCTCGCAGCCTGTCCTGCACTCGTGTATCGAAGGCTTGTTTGCTCGCGCTGACGCAAGGCGCCGGGCTTGCATGTTGCAACCACCGAAAAGACAGACATGCACTTTCTGCGTCAAGGTTTTCTCGAAACGTGCCGCTATTTCAACAGTAATCCCTGCGTGAGGGTAAACGTCGTGCCGGCATTAATCTCATCATCCTCTCAAATCTGGGGCAATATGGCTGATGGACGCTGCTTGTTTGACTGCCCTCGTTTCCAAAGCTAGAGCAAAGAAACTGTTGGCCGCGAGGGTCTCCACTAGAGAGGCCAGCGCTGCGATCGTTTTGATGCATCAGATAGGGTAGTAGTTGTGGAATACGGTACCTTTGCTCTCGCGACATCACTTGAATCGTCCCCTATGGCTGCACCGGTTCTTAGTCGCATTTTTACGATGCAAATTAGACACGATAGTGTCACGGCAGGCACCAATTTGTAGTTTGCTGGCCCGTATTGCCAGGTCTTACCGATTCTTTAAGTACAGAGCTTCAAAACAAAGGGAAGCACGCACGGTGTCCACAGCAAAAGCGCAGGAAATGCGTTGATCTTGCAGACAACACAAACCGGCGGATCCTATGAGTGACGTCATCACGTAGGTGGCACCACGGTATGTCTTGGAGGCCATTAGGTGTCCGTTTGTGCCAAGGGCTGCCCAAAAATAAGACAACATGTTGCTACCATAGTTTTTTTTTTTAATGCGAAGGCATTTTTCAATCGATTTATGTCAGGCACCCTTAGGCGGCATCTGCGGCGGCGGCCGCGAGCCGGCATGTGTTATCTCTCCGCTCTCACTCCTTCTCCCATAGCAACAACTGCGGGCGCGCACGTTTCTACTCGAACGTAACAACCGGAGCATGACGTGCACAAGAATGTAATGGCGAATTCCACTGGTAGATCTAGAGTGACCGCCGAAATTTCGGAGCGAGCACTCGGAGTGTGCCAAACGAAATATGCGAGTGGAACACGTGAATGACCCGCGTGAGGTCCCTCCGGAAATTTTTTACGCATACGTCACTAAACCGGTACCGGAAATGATTTCCTTTTCTGCTCTCGACGTTTCAATGACAACTGTGTGGCCACTGCAAAGCACGCACTTCGACCACGCTTTCTCGCGGGAAGCAGGGCTACCACTCTCCAATTTTAGGAATATGAACAAGAGCAGTGTTACTAGACCGCCTCAAAAAACACTGAGAGCAACCCAGCAGCCCGACTGTGCCGGAAATGACGGCAACGCATTCTCAGAGTTCCGGCAAAATCCGTCTCTGCAAGACGAAGCACGCGGAACGCTCCGTATCTAACAGTGGAAAATGCAAACTTGCTCCGAGTCTACTAGCGAAACGCGGATTGTCAGCTTTAGAGAAGAAAAACTTGCTGCCGCTCGGCGAGTGGAATTCGCCATAAGAGACGGTAAGTGCAGTGCTTCACCGCTCCTTCTCTCGACGTTCGCTCTCTCTTCTTCCTGAGCCCCACTCTCCCGTTCACTCGCGCCTCACTCTCGACCGTTCGCTGGCTGGGTGCCTCTCAAGAACATCCGAAAATGTGTGCTCGAGACGCCACTGTGAAACACCAGCGCAAAGCCGAGAACACTGGCGCCCCACTTTCTCGTTCACTCCCTCCTCACTGTCGACGGTTCGCTGGCTGGGCCCCTCTCAAGGCGATGGCGGAAGTCGGTGAAGGCGAATATCTGACGGCGACGGTGCCCTCTCTTGGCGCAAGAAATGCATTGGCATTTTCTCACGATTCCCTCGGAGAGGTGGGGTTTACTTACTTCATTTTACCAATCAATGGTGAAATGAAGCTTGCGTGCTCTTTCTTTTTTTCTTTTTTAAATACAATCACGGTGTAGCTGGCCTTAAAATGGCGGAAATTCGGTACAAAAAGTTAAAAAAAATGCAGTCTATTCGGAGCAACAACACCGCTTCTAAATAAACTGACCTCTTCCTTTTCTTTAACTTTTTTCTTAGCTGGCTCATGGCGCTTATCGATTATGTTGCTAGCAGGAGGAACAAAACACGGTGCCTATGTAACAACAAAAATAGATATGCTGATGAAACTGTCGCTTTGATGCGTTTGCTTTTGCAGCTTACTTGGGTGAAATATGTCATATTAATTATTTTTATCTTTCATTTCCTTCGTAATTTGCCCGCGTAGCACCCCGCATGTTCTTTTTACCACCAGCATTGATTTCTCGAAAATCAACAATAATAAATGAATGAGGCAACAGAAGAAAAAGAAAAAAACGAGTGTTCAGAGGTTTTGTGTACAGTCATGTCTGAGCATCTGCGCTTGCGTGATTCTGTGCGTGCACTTGCATCTGTGCAAGCGTGTGTTTGTTCTATGTCCTCAGAGGTGCATTAAGTCTGTTTACATTTGATTCCATGTCAGTGGCCACTTGGGTAATCAAAGAGGCGTGCGTGTGCGTGTTTACCTGAAAATAATTGGAGTGTTTACGCAGCAACTGCGAATTTTGCTGCAATGCCCGAGGTTGTTTGCTGAATTCCTAAAGGTTTTGCCCACAGAGTTTGTGTTATAATAAAGGCAGACGAAAGCTAAACATTGTCTTTTTGCTTTGGTTTCCCATTGAATATGCTGTAGAGGTTTGGTGAACTATATAGGAGAGGCTTTTGCAGCGCCCATATAGTGGGATCGAAAAGGTCACAGTTTCACTGCAAAAGGCGAAGCAATTAATTTGATAGCAACAGCATAGAATTTTATTTGAAGTCAAGTTTGCAGCTAAGTCGTTCATTATTGCTTCTCGTCTAACTCAGCAAAACGCGAAGCAGCCGTCTGGCGCACTTCATATCTGCCTCAGCGCGCACATCATGCAACATTCCCAAGTTTTCGCTCGAACATGAAACATACATTGTTTGTGGGAGATGTTATTCATGTGGACTTTATAGGAGCATGGTGGTGCCTCGAGTGTACGTACTGACGCATTGAAAAACACAACCTTTGCCATGCAGGAGGTGGTTCGCGAGTCGCAGACGCACTTGTGCAACAGCCGACAGCTCTTGCGATGTCTGGGCGTGTCGCAGTCTTTAGACAGCGACTATGGCCCGCTACTCCAGATCCAGCAACTGATGCTGGCCGACGAGGAGCGGGTGCGCCACACACCCATCATCGTGTGCGGACGGGAAGGGGGCGGAAAGTCTACGCTGCTATCTCAGGTACGCCTCTTTGGTGACATCTTCTATAGCCCACTGGCGTACCTCGTTTGCATTACGCCACTCGCAGCACCTACGGCCATGTATATATATACAGCGATGTTATTGCACGTATTTGTGTTTCTGAAAGGCACCCCTTGCTATACGCATAATCTGCACTCTAACAAGCCCTGTGGCAGTTTGCTTTCTTTATATTGTTCCAGCGCAATAATTATACAGAACCCATGCAGATATAGTGCTGTTTTAATTTGGACGCTGTTCTCTGAGCTATTAATATACAATTATATCTCATTTGCTTCATTTGCTAAAATGGCAGTTGTGGCGAACGGTTTGTGTCAGGTATGATTGAAATTATTTACGACTCACGGGCCACTGTTGATCAATGAAGAGATGCCAGTAATCAAATAAGTTGAGTTGAAGAAGTTGGTGAAATTTTACCTAATTCGTTGTTTGTTTAATTAGCCAAATCAAGCGCTAGTATGAAAGAACTTCGATGATGACCCCATCTTGACATTCCGGCACCAAGCAACCGCGGCGCAAAACGTACAGTAATGCAATGCAAGGCGAAGAAACGAGATGCACGGGAAAGAGTGTCAAAACATCTTGTTTCTTCGCCTTGCACTGCGTTATTTCCTTTTTCTCAGAACTAGCTAACTTGTCCAACAACATATTTATTCAACAATAATGCAATCCCTACTGGCAGTGTCTTCTGGGGTGTAGCAAATGGTCTGACGCTAAATCTAGGTGTCCTATACGGTGTTTTATAAGGCACAACAAGTGAACTTATTAGAGTGCATAAACTTTTTCTGAGCTGCAAAGCTATAGATCATTGAATTCAACATACAATGAAGACAATGAAGGCATATGTCACGCTGTAGGTTGTCTTTGAACCGCAATATAGTAATTATGGTATAAGTATAAAAAATTAGTGCACGAAAACAGAACTTGTAGTCAGCAGCCGCCGAATCGGAAACCTGGGGTCTACCAAATGATCTGTGGTGGTGGTCGCCTTACCGTCCATTTTGTTTGCTGTTTCTATTCACGCAAAGCAGACCAAGCTCTCGAATTCTCTTCTTTTGCTTATTTAGAGTGAGGGCTTAGTTTCGGTAGACTTGATACTTCGGGGTAGTGTGCGAGGGTCTACTGATTAGCCACGAGCTTGATAAAAGATCACGTGCTACGTCACGCCAGCTGGCAAAAAAAAGTGTTCTAAACTCACCGTCGTGGTTGTGAGCAGCGCTGTCCCACACTCGAAGGTTTCATCATCACCAGCCTGAATGTGCCCACTGCAGGACAAAGGCCTTTGGCATGTTCCCCAGTCGATTCGGTCCTGTGCTTCCTGCTACCACTTTATACCCATGAACTTCCTAATCTGATCTGCCCACCTGACTCTCTGTCTCCCCTTCACCCACTTGCCTTCTCTTTGAACCCAGTTGACTACTCTTAATGACCAGCGGTTATCCTGCTTGCGTAGCCTACGTAGCGCGTAGGCAGGATAACTCCAAGGTTTACTTGCACAGAAATACCAGGTAAGGTCAAGGAAAGATGACCGCCGTCGAAGCTCAATCGGTAGAACACGGGATGCGTTATTCGAAGGTTGCAGGTTCGATACCAGCCATCAGCAAGCTGACTTTTCGTTCAGTCCAATTTCTTCACGTATCTGTATTAACTACTGCAATGCAGTTAAAAGACTTCAAAACTACGTCCCCTATATTTCATCCCTGGCTTCGTTGTCTTTTGGTAATTATTAAGGTTGCAACTAATAAAAAATTTAAAAACGAGCCCTTAAGTTCTGTTCTTTCATTAATATCTCCAAAGCAGCAGCATAAGTAGTGTTAGACTTGTGTCTGTAAAATAACTCACCCGCGCTGGTATTTTGGCGACAAGTTCTATAAATTTAAAAAGGACCCCCCCCCCCTCTACTTTTCGGCTTCAATTAGTCATATATAACCACGACATGAACGAATGTGCAGTTATAAGAAATACCATAGCATTATTCTACGATTCAGTTTTCTCTTTACCACCACTAAAAACTGCCGCTGCCAAGCGCGAAATCACGGCATGCCCAACTTTTTTACTGCACAGGTGCTCATGTACTGCCCCGAGTGGCTGGGCAGTGATGTGGTGCGCATCGTGCGTGGTGTGGGCCAGAGCCCGTGCTGCGCGTACCCGGCCGAGATGCTGCGCAACCTGTGCCTGCACATAAGCATGGTTTTCGGCTTCGAGATCAGCCCCAAGCACCAGAGCTTTGAGCTGAGCAAGCTAAGCACCTGGTTCCAGGAGCTGCTCAAGCGTGTCGAGGCCAGCACCAGTGACCTGGTGATCGTTCTGGACGACCTGGACAGGCTGCGTGGTCCCGCGCATCACCAGGCTGCCACACTGGGATGGCTGCCCTGGAACCTGCCTCTGAACGTGCACCTTGTCTGCTCGGTTGCACAGGAGGCGGAAGCTGTGCTCGCTCTGCTGCGCAGCCGCATCCCGGCTGGGGACAGCTACGTGTTCATTCCGCCCCTCGCCGACGCGGCCAGCATGCTGCAGTCGCACCTGAAGGTCAGTGACCCAACGCGAAAACATTCGCGTCAATTAAAATTAATGTAATATGGAACTATGATAGCTTGATTCCATATATTTTGTCAGAGAAGAAGCATGAATCGGCTACATGCGGCGCAAACATCCTTGAAAATTCGGCCAGTAGTGTAGCCAGCAATTCTTTAGAGCGTGGTGGGGTGGGCGTTCAACCAAACTTTGGTGTGTTCGTAGATGCGATTGTATGTATGCCCGTACTGTGCTCATACAAAAGGGGGGAGACTTCGGGGGAACCTAAACCGCTCTCGCAGATACGCGCATTTCTCGATCTCAAGTAGTAGTTAAAATAAGGCACATGTTTACTAGAGGATGGGGGCTGGAAGACACGCAAAGCTCTTGAGCATGGGTTGTAGCTGGAGGCAGCATGTGGACAAATGACCATTCTTTTTCAAGGCTGCAGCGATTGAAGTCTTGAAGAAGGCATGGCCACTTCTCTAAACGTCGCCTCGTGTTTCAGAACTTTTCATCACTTGTTCGGCTAGGTTACTCAACAGGTTGGCATTTCTTTCTAAATTAGTCGCCATGCAGATGTCATTTATCTATAAAAAATTTCCCAATTAAACTTTTATTTGATGCGTTTTGGAAATATGTTATCATGTCAGAATAGTGGCACGACAGCGTGCTCGTCGAACTGAGATTCAATCATTGCCGTAATTAGTAACACTTTCCACACGTAACAACTCGAACTCTGCGGCGAATGACAGTGCCGTATTATTGCTTCACTGCCCTCGATATATTCAAGGTCGGACGAGACCGTGTACTTTCCCGAATCTGCTAACAGACGGGCTCGCGTACGTCTGTAGATGTTTGCGTAGCGATCGTCAAAGTGAGCTACATGTATTGCCCCTCAAGATATTGTTCTTAATTCTGAAGGGATACTTCTAACCTGGAATGCGGTGTTCAAAAGCAGGGTTCAGCAACCTTTATAGGAGGAGCGTCAATTTCTATGAATCAATTAAGGTGGTGGCCGCATGGCGAAATGAGGGGTTGGAGGGTCTTGGAGTTTTAATTGACAGCTATTGCAAAAAACTGGAATGTAAATGGGAATAGCAACAGTAGAAATGGGAATGGATACTGGAACTGAAAAAGAAACGAGAATAGAAGGTTGCCGACCCCTGCTCTAAACGACCAATTGGCTGTGGGGCACCGTACTATAACTTTTCGGTGCATTTGCGTCGAAAGTTTCTACGAAACGTGTTTTCAACGCAGGACAACAAGCGGCTGCTGACGCGGCAGCAGTGGGACGTGTTGCGGCAGAGGCTGGCGGGCCAGACGGCAAGTCCCCTGTACGTGACACTTCTGTCGCAGCAGGCCATGCGGTGGGCCTCGTACGAGGCGCTAGACGGCAAGCTCCACGTGCCAGACGATACAGAGGCCTTCGTGAGCCGCAGTCTAGAGCGTATCGAGCGCCAGTTCGGCCTGGCGCCTGTCAAGAAGATCGCCTCGTACCTCACCTGCACCAGCTACGGGCTTCGTGAGCCGGAGGTCATCGAGTTGCTCTCGTCCACAGAGTGCGACGGAACTGAACTCGCGCCCGTTAGCTGGCTTTCCTTCAAGAAGGAGCTCGGTGAGTGCCTTTATCGCATTCCTATTCGGTAGGGTGAACTTGTTGGCTAGTTGGTTGAACATGTCGTAGTAAAACAGCATCAAAGACGAGAACAGCAAAGACACAAACAACCAAACGTAGCGCTACACGTGGTTGTTTGTGTGCCTCTACTGTCCCCTGTCTTTCACACCGTTTCCCTGTGACCATATTTTGTGTTGTAGAGTGAAAGCACATTTCTTTCTGTCTAACTAGAATCGCGGTGTTTTTGGCGAGCATATCGCCGGTAGCGAGTAACACTGCCGATCACCCTACTTGACCGCGTAGCAGGTTGTTATATGTGTCATATTCAATTGAACAATTGTCACTCGAGACAAAAAAGCAAGACTTCACTACCACAGAGTTGACGGTCATCGTCCAGGTCACCCTCCGCACTTAAAATTGTGAATTATTGGGCCATCCTGCCTATCTTTATTTGAATATACGCACATATTCAGCTTGTTTGTTTACGTGTGACGCAAATTTGTTATTTGTTAGGAAATTCTTTCTAATAAAAATGAAGGAATTAAAGTATGATGGTGTGTCGAATACAGCCAGCCATATACGGTTGACATTACTCAAATCTTTATAGAAAAAATGCCACCCCCATCTCCCCACGGGAGGGGGGGGGGGAACTCGAGTGTCTAATAGTGGTGGGCGTATCGCGTGCATGTTGCGTAGTTATTTAGAGTTTAGGAATGCTTAATTGTTATTTCATCTTTATTATTCTTATTTTTTGAATGAAGGAGAGGCGTTGCCTTGAACGTCAAGCGAAAGTCAAGTTAAGACGCCTGTCACTGAAATCCGAATGCGTGATCCAGTGCCTACATATACGGAGTGGCCAGTGAAGGCTTAACTTGTGCAGCGCGAGCAGTCATAATTTTTTACTAGCAGACGCTGCCTGCGTCGGCCTTGTGAGGGGAAAGAGGGGGGGGGGGCAGTTTGGCGGGTGTCTTCCTTGGCCGACACGAGACGCGAGCACGCGCCGTTAAGATGAGGAGTGTGACATCGTGCGACTAAGAAATGCCCCGTATTTAAAACACGTCCGGCTTGCTACGGCTTTTGGTCATACTGGACAGATGTAGAAACATGTGCAAGAGCAATGTACTGATTTTTGTTTTTTGGCAATTACATGTTCTCATTCTCCTTTGTGTCGGTAGATAGAGTGGCTCATCTGCTAGCCGGTGTAACTACAAAAGATCAGATTGTCGTCAGATAAACAAACTGTTGCGTCACACCGGTAATGAGCAATGCGCTTAAATAAAAAGTATGCCGTAAAACGAGAGAATAATGTTAAATATTCCTGGACTCAGCGAGCACTCTTCATTTGTTGTGTCAGTAGCGAGCTCTCACTATAGAGTGCATACTTTGGAGTTTATTTTGGTACGCTACGACTCCCAGAAATGGGCACGTCCATCCTTCAAGAATCAAAGCGAAAATTCCCGCTTGCTCTTCACGGATGTCCTCGTCCACCAAAATATCACATCCGGTGCCGTGTTAAAACCTTGCGAGGTCTTATTACCTAGAATCAAGAGCACTGGGCTGGCGTGACGAGAAGCAGAGTTTCGATACTTCCATCGGTCATGCGTTTCATTAAAAGTGACTTTTATCCCACTTTCTGGGATATATCCGAGAGAAAACCGGAGGTGCCTTGATTGTACGTGAGCGCTTCGAGCGCTTCACAGTATGCACGAAATCGCAAAGTTCTTTGAAGATACGAGGTATAGGGACGCCAATTTGATCAGCGAGAGCATACAGGGCCACTCTTGGCGCGTGCATGCGCAGTTCTCGATGCGAGACAATCTAAACTCTATGTCACGTACTTAACAAAATTGCGGTGCTCATAAGTTCTGGGCTAGTGTTTTTTCTCTATTCTCTATGACGAAGATGGGGAAACCTAGTGGCAACGACGTCGACTGACGTAACGGAAATGACGGGAGTAGCTATAACCCGTTTCCGGGCTCCTAAATGCTGCGCAATGTGCCCACATTTAATGCGAAGCCGCAATAACGTTTGGCCTCAAGCAATAGCGTTTTCAGTATGTGGATAGGTTTTTATCTCGCCTTCTTTGAAGTCCATCACCATCACGAGTTCATTGTAGTTACAAGGATTCGTAACCCTTCCCCCCCCCCCCCCATCGGACTTTATGGAGTGTGCGAACAGTATAGACAATGCTGTGAGCAGTTCAACCCAATTTTGTAGTCGTGCGCGGCACGTATACCGATTACAAGTCAGCGGGAAGTCGCCAGTTTCTCTAGTGCCCTCACTTTATACAGAGGCCCCATTCTCACTCGCTTTGGTACCCTAGTGTTCGTGAAACATCAAGTGTGGTCGCAGTGCCGACTATCCAATTTCATAAACATCACATATGTACTCCTATGATACAGCCGTCACGTCGGGTTGACGTCAATTGTAGTTAAGCGCCACTCACTAAATTTGATTTATGTAACAGTGTCCAAGACTGCCATCCTCGCGAGCACAAGCGATACATATCAGCTTAACGCTTCTGGTGTTGCTACTGCACATGTTGCTGTTGGCATCGTTTCGCAACCGTAAACAACTGGACATATAAAACATTTGTGACTGTTCAGCAGTTGTCTGTGCCTACAACATTCCTACATATATATTTAGAGTCACTTAGTAACTTTTCGCCTAATAAAAAAAATTACAACGCCATAACGTCCCCTCCACATTCTTCGCATAATATCGATTTTCAACGAACCGGCTTTTTTGAAGGGGAGGGGGGAAGGGGGCGCATTTTTTTCAGCGGCCAAAGCGTCACAGGATGTCGATACCATCGACCGGTAACCGTATACTCCGCAAACATATCTTCGTACACCGGAATACTCTACACTCAAATATTGTCTATGAGAGAATCTTAGCGAGTTTTGAAGGGATCCGGATTGTTGCTCGTAAGTGTGTTAGAGATCAGACGATGAAGAGCTTTGTGTGCCACAGCTTTGTGGGTCCGGGCGTTTAAGCTTCCTACACAGTGACGTCAGTGTCAAACTCGGTGCCCAGGAACTCAAACCGAGAGTCATTCACATAAATAGGACGACATATAATTATTTAGCAAAATATATGAATCTTGGAATCCCCTGCCGTGCTTCTTGGAGCAATAACGTATGTTAGCGACAAAGAACGCGCAAACGATTAATTCCATGTCATCGCACCTCTCAGCTTGCGACAAATTCCTGTAGATCCGCTCGTTTTTTGGCACATATTCCAGACATTTTCGTGGCAATCAATCGTTGAAGCAATAAACTTTGATACTGACCACAGCTTGTTGTGCCCCGCCACGGTGGTCTAGTGGCTAAGGTACTCGGCTGGTGACCCGCACGTCGCGGGATCGAATCCTGGCTGTGGCGGCTGCATTTTCGATGGAGGCGGAATTTTGTAGGCCCGTGTACTCAGATTTGGGTGCACGTTAAAGAACCCCAGGTGGTCGACATTCCCGGAGCCCTCCGCTACGGTGTCTCTCATAATCAAATGGTGGTTTAGGGATGTTAAACCCCACATATCAATCAATCAATCAGCTTGTTCTATGATTACTTGGAAAAATAGTTCCGGAGAATAAAAGGCGCAGACTCGGTTGGCGCATCGCGCAAACGTCATGCCTTCTTTGTCATTTATTTATTTCATGTTTTCATGTATTCTTGTCATTGTGGTCCTACAGATGGAAATTATGCACCTAGCGCAAGGTAGTCTTAAATTCAAGCAAGAGTATAGCATTTGAACTTACACAGACAAGCTGTGCCACCAGATAAGTGCACTGTTGAACACTAGGCAGGGGCGGTTATGTGAAGAGCAAATCGGAAAGTACCCCAAATAGCACTGATTATTGCGTCGTGCAGTCTGCTAAATTTTAATGGGATATTGTTAAAGATCTCGTTTCGCAGGAATTACGCTGTCGGTGTCGTTTGTTGTGAGCGAAAAATTATTTTTTTGCGGGACCTAAAATTTGAGAAAGATGCAGGTGAAATGAGCAAGAAAAACTTCGGGGTCTGCATGAGGATCGAAACCAGGTCGTTTGCATGTCAAGTGTTTCACCACACATCCACGCCTCTGCTTGGAAATACTGTGAAAATAACTTACTTTGCTTTGAAATGCAGTGAAAGTAACTTTCATGCTTTAGAAACACATGCGTCCCGTATACAAGCTTCACAATGCAGCATGTAATATTGCAGTAATAATGCGTGGTACAAGCTTACATTGGTATCGGGTGTCAGAGCATGTGCTTGTCAATAATTCATGGTCTAAAACGAGCCACCCGCAAAAAAAGGCACACACGTTACTGCGCCTTTTCCATTAAAGCGACATAGCGGGTGCATAGAAAGTTTGAAAAGATTTCATGCGAACGATTGCCCGCGTGCTACCCACTACACAGAAACCCAGTTCTACTTTGCAAGATACACCCACAATAATTAAAGACATCAGTAGGATTGACTTTCCAAGCCGTGCACAGTGTTTTAATCATTAGTGAAATTAAAAGGGAAAGACTGCATGAACTCACGGAGGCTTGTTGTGAGGGGGTGATGCGCCAACTTATGGAAACATGGCGTCTCTCGAGTTGGTTGTGTCTCTTCAAGATTCCTGTCAAGCTGTGCGACCAGTAAGCCATTCTTCACATGTGCGTAGTTTTTCAAAGCTGGTGAAGCGGATGGCTTTAAACTTTCTTTTATGGCTTCGCTTCGAGTGTGGGGACATCGCAAGTGTGCATGCACTTATCAAGAGAAACGCCAAATTGACACAGGTCAGTGAGCGAATGCTGCATCAGTGGAAAACAGAAACTGAGGGTGCTGCATCAAAGGGCTTCCACCGATGAATCGTTCTTGTGTGAAAGGCCGTGATCGGAGGAAAAGTGTGGACGATTTTGACCTCAGCGTCTTACGAAGGGTGGCGCACGGCTTTTTTGAGAGGCGAAGTTCCAACTATTGCCAAAGCGGTGCAGCGTTTTCAAGAAGACGAGACGCCACGAGCCGCGTCCACGACGACGATGCAGGTGATGCTGAAAAAGCTTGGTTTCAAGCACAACAAACGCTCTCGAAACGTTCTCCTCACAGAAGCGACGCACATTTTCCAGAGTAGCCGCCGGTACCTGCGCCAAATAGTGGAGCAGCGATGCCAGGGTAGGCCAATTTTTAACGTGATAGCGTTAGAGAGCTCGTGTCGCAGAAATTCCGCCGTTGGCGTTGGCACTGTTCGTTGTGAGAGAAAAAACGTCCGTGAGCATAAAATTGACAAAGAAGCAAATAAAACAAAAATAAAGTTTTCGGTCCCATTGAGGATCGCCCCCGGGCCGTTCGCGTGGCAAGCAGGTGTCCTACCACAAAGCCACGATGTTACTTGCAGCTGATTCGGGAAGAAACACTACATAAATGTCATGTAGTGGAAGGAGTCTCCTTAACGCGTTTTGTTCGACAAGTGTCACGACGAAAACGAGCCCAGTCGGCGATTCGTAGGCGCATTTGGGAGGTCAACAAATTACGTCGAAAAAGGCCGGGATAGTGCACCCATCGCTGCTAAAACACAGAAGCACTTTCAAACAGCTCTAAATATGGACAACTATGTCTATCTAGCGGTAAACATATCATGCCTTTTCAAAGTCGTTCATCAAGCAAACAGCAAACGCTAGATAACGTGCTACCATTTTTGAGGTATTGTGAGACTCTTCATGCCGCTTCAAGGAAATACCATTTCAACAAACCACAACACTTGCATAGATTTAGCTTTTCGTTCTCACGACACCATTAAAACAGTGAAGTACTGCAGTTGCCATTTCACCGACCATAAGGTGATGCTTGTTTCGGTTGGCCGGAAGAGGTCTCCAGAAGAACAAGTCGAACAATTACCAGATAAACAATGCAAACGGACGACAAAATGTGACCATTTACGAATACAAGTGTCACGCCTATACGAGCAGTTTAAAATACAGGACCATGTGACTATATCACTGTACAATATTTTCATGATGTTGTTATAAATTGTTGTTAAATAGATCAAAAACCTGTGCCATTACTATAGATACGTCGCGCTTGTGCACGCGTGCGTTTGTGTGAGGATGTGAGTGTGTGCGTGTGTGTGTGTAACAAAACATATTATAAGTATGCACTTGGCGGTTGAAGGGCGCACTAGGGGCCGGAATTCGCTATCGCGTTCAACACTTAAAGGCGAATCATAAGAGTCCCCATTTCTTTTCACAGACAGACAAAACCTGTGTGAACGCCGTCTGTAAGCGTCGTCGGGTGCGCATAGACGGCACCGTCCAGTCTACGCACGAAGCATGTCGATCTGGTTTGTGGACTGCTCTTCGCATCTCTTGTTGCAAGGCCCTGACATGCTTCCGCTACTACCACCTGGCAGTGTTATAATCATGGATAACTCGCCGCATTATTCCATGAAGAAGAAAAAACTGGCGTGCATGCGTAACCTTAAGAAGGACATACAAGTCTGGCTTTCCGAAAGGTGTTGCGTGTAGCAGCGACATGGTGAAGACGGAGCTCATGAAGCTTGTCGACAAGTGTACACGCAAGCGGGGACTGATATCATGTGGACTTCGTCGCTGAGACTACTGGTCAACCCGTTGTGTGCCTACCTCCCTACCACTGCCAGCTCAAACCCATAGAGCTAGTTTCGAGTGACGGGAAGAGCGGTGCAAAACAAGACGTTTAAGCTTAAAGATGTTGATACTCTTTTATGCAAAGGAATCAAGAAGATAACCGTTCAGAAGTCGAAATAAAGTTCGAGATTTATTTATGTATTTATTTATTTATTTATTCCTTCTTTCATTATTTCAGTGACTCAATAAGCATTCTTATACACAAATAAATTAATAAAAAATTAGATGGCCCAAGAAGTCATACAGGGACCAGTGAAAAAAAAAATAGGAAAATTCAGGCCAGTTTTATTGCAACGCTGGTCTTTCCGTTAGAAAATTACCAATACAGATGAAACAGGTACCTAGCGCCATCTGCTGCAAAAATCAAAAGCTACGTTGTACAACACACCTACTTCCGCAAAGACGGGGCCACCTGTCGAATCAATGGACGCGATATGCGCGTAGGAACCAACAAACACACTGATGAAGTGCGCGCTGTCATTATTGCATGAGAGCGTCCGTACCTTCTACAACGCTGCCAACAGCTTGTGCAACTGAGTACATGCCAAATTTCAAACTGATCTATGTTAACGAAATATTTTTAAAACAAAAATGTTCGCTTGCGCATACTCTAGAGTCAAGCGGGTGGCACCTTCTACTCAGAGAAGCACATGCTATATATGTATACGTCGATAGTCGTTCCATCAAAGTGCATAAACCTGCGTGATTCACAACCACAGTTCTAAGTAAGCAGGCAGTGACAGCTCTTTCACAGTCGAATGTTCAACATGTCACCACGTCGGGGTCCTCCACGTTCTCAGATTAGGTCGTGTGTGAAATGTTTATTTTTTTCGTATTCCTCTCGTATTTCTCTGCGTACTGCCTCAGCGTATACGATGAGCGCAAGCGCCATTCGTGCAGCAATAGGTCCACGCGTGACACTTTGATCTTGCATTTCTCTCTCGGGCATCCAGCCGTCCAATAAGGCGCGTTCTAAACTCGCGTATAAAATCCCCGCCACTCAGTGCGAAAAAGCCGTTAAGCATGATGAAATGCGACACGCAAACAGGAACTCGCCTCGATTCTCCAGCGCAAGCTCTCACACTTGAAAACCAATGAACGCGGAGAGGAATGTGATCCACGGTACCTTTTCTTTTCTCTTCAGCGAGCAGCTATAGCAGTCTTCGAAGTGCCAGTCGCAACACAACAATTGCTCGCCGAACATGTTTCGTCACTCCCGCTACTTCTACGCGAACCGTTCATCACGTACCGGAGATCGATCGAAGGAAAAACCGACTCGGCTACGCACACACACACACGCGCCATTCTAACTGCACAATACTGAGAGGTAAGGGTACGATGTGTGTACACGCGCGCACCTTATGAAGCGTGTAGAAAGCGGGGTGCTCTTTATTCCAGAACTTCCGGTGTTTGAGCGCGAGGCTCCGTTATTCTTGTGTTTCAGAGAATGGTTGTCGACGAGCATGGACGCTGTACTGTTTGAAAGCCCATTCGACTAAACGCGAAATGGTGCGTGTGCTTCTGGTGCATTCGGGCTCTCCTATATTTTTGAATAACCATGCCGTGTCCTTATGATTGATAAGAGCTCGATTTGCAAGGATATTTTAGACGGAAATACAGGTCACAAGGTGGACAGCCCTACCAGTCTATGGAAATGTTTGCTCAATCGAGCTGTCTTACAAGACGGTTTGCAGTCCGAAAGGGTGTAAATGTCTTCGGGTAAATATAAGGAGGCATAAACAGCGCTTTAGGACCACTTTATAGAAGAGAAAATGGATGCATTTAAATGCATGGGTCATGTGATCACCGCGGGCTATGTGCAAAGTTTTTTTTTTATTATCATGATGTGAAGAAGATGTTGCCGCACAAATAAGGTGGCGGCTATATTCAATAGCTCCTAATGGATCGAACATACAACATAATAAATAAACACACAAGACACGTTTCAAACAACACCCTCATAAAAGAAAATACGATATCTTATATGTCGTAAGAATGTCAATATAGTGTCTGAGAAGCATAACAGTCAACGCATCTTAATGAGTAGGACAACACATATATAATAAGTAGAATATGCATATAATAAGTACACACGCGTTGTAAGAAGTACCACGTGACAAACCCATTTACACACCTTTGCACGCCGTGATTGCGGTGCTCCGTGACGTGACGGGTGCGAACGACCGTAGCTCTGGCCCAGGTGTGCCGCCTCGACAAAACAGTGACGACGGTTGTGGCTGTGCGATGGCGCACGTTTTGCTAGCGGCAGCACAAGCAATAACCACTGCGCCTGCTTATCGCTGTCATGTGAACCATCGCGAGCGAAGCATGTCGTTCGTACGAGGAAAATCAAGATATATGATTATGAGAGACGCCGTAGTGGAGAGATCCAGAAATTCTGACCATCTCGTATTCTTCAACGTGTTCTCACATCGCGCAGTAGACGGGCCCCTACCATCTTGCCTCCATCGCAATACGACCACCGCAGACGGAATCGAACCCGCGACCTTCAGGTCAGCACTTAAGCCTCTGATTCACACAGGCGGATATACGCGGTAAGTTAGAGAACACCGCAATCACGGCGCGCAAGCGGCTTTGTCACGTGTGTTTGTGGTTGTTTTTCCGTTTTTTTTCCTTTCACGGACAATAAGTAGAAAAGCACAAATAATTAACAGGGAATAAATTAAAAGTCACCGAATAAAATGTTTTGCGAACGTCCCTAAAACTTCTTCCGTGGAATTTTTCGATAGTTTTGCTGCTTGAAAATTTTGTTGATTAAACACGCCTTTTTAGGCAATTACACTAAAACAAAAAAAGTGTGATTTCATGCAACAGTAACCGGCATGCTTTGGGTCGCGTCCTCATAGAATCTGTCGGCATATTTTCAAACTGAGGCTAAAGATAGCTAGTAAATCCTGTATATCTAAGCAAATGGATCTGGGCCTCGCAATTTCGGTGGAGTAATCATCAATGAACGCCTATAGATTGATTGAAGTACAACCGCTTTTGAAGATATCGAGTGACTGCATGGTTCAGAATCAAGTTTTGTAGACGCCACCATCGACACAATCGACATCCAGTTCGAAACGCCACCCTCATGCCTAGTTCACACTGAATAAATCGCTGTATACAGCGAGCGGGGTCTTCTGCCTCCCAAGCGCAGCATCATTCGCACTTGGCGCGCCCCGCACTGCCGAATGTACCATCCACCGCGGGGCGAACACGGGATGGATGCCGTTGCCACGGCTCATAGACGCGAGATTCCGACAACGCCACACCAGTATGTATTGAAATCAGATCGCGTAGACTTCGATCTTTCGTGCACTTTCACTGCTTCAAATGACTATGCTGACGACTAAGCAGGCAGAAGCAGTACTACATACTTTGATGACAAGCCGCTATCTCGTAAAGCATTAGGAGCAGTCGTCTTGTTCACCAAGACCACGACAAGCTCGGTCACGCCAACTGCTTTCTCTTCCAAGATATCGGGACATACACAGAGTAAATTCTATTTGGTTACAACATTCAGTTACGTGCACTGTGACATTACAAGCGACTCCGACTTGGTCGCCATTTTTAAATTCCTCGACGAAGGCACTCATTGGTTTGTGGTGAGCCGATTCGGCGGCAGACGCAGAAAAATTGGTCCGAGAGTGATCAGCGCGGGAAGCGCCCTTTTGGCGGATATCTCGCTGCCGCCGAACTTAATTCGTCACCCTTTCGGCGGCTGGAATGCTCAGTTTGAACGAGCTATAAACGAAAGTCCGAACAATAATAATCGCTGAGCGTTCGCGCGCCTTCATGTGCGTCATGCAGTACACATCTGTTGATGTAATCTGTTCGCACTGCTGCTGCGCTAAACTGGCTTACTGAATGAATATGTGCTTTTGGAGAGTCAGCGCGAGCGCTTAGAAACAGTACACAAGTATGAAGGTCTTGTCTGGGATATACTTTGTTAGTGTCGAATGATTTAATCTTTACTGAAGCTGAGTCACGACCTCTCCGTTTTCAGGCGTCCCATGCAGGCCTCTCTAGCTAATAATTCATCCACACATGAGCGCTAAAAATGCCTGAAATTCCGCATTGATTCCGTTGTGTCAATACCATCCGTGGCTATGCCTCCAGTAGGACGTGGAAAGGTTAAAAACGTCGAGATTTACACATTTTACCACCGCCATGGACATGGATCGACTAGTTTTCTCTCAGAAAAACAAGAAAAAAATTATAAAACCTATTTGTTGCACTGGTGATGTGAAGCCTGAAGGAACAGCGGAGCTGCGTAGCCTTTGTTTGTTTGTTTGTTTGAGCCTTACAAAATATGACACATACCCCCTCAGGGGGATCGGCCAAGTCTTGATAGTTTCAAATTTAGTAGATAATTCGAACAATGCTGACTAATAAATAATAAAATAAATAACAAGAAAACAGTGGGTAAAATATGAAACAAATTCTGTTTTCACTGTTTGATTGTGCCAGCCTGCCGAATTAACCTGACCATATAGCAATCTCGGGTGACTTTCTTTGTATCGACTTGTTTTTGTCTTCTTTTCTTTCTCTCGTTCTTCCTCTTTAGCTCTTGTCTCTCTTTTTTGTCTTTCTTGTCTCTTTTTCTTTCCATTTCTTCCTGTTTTTTATCAATTCAGTAATCTTGTTTCCTCGCTCTTTATATCATTTTTTGCCTTTCTTTCTTCTCTCTCTTTGTCTACTCCTCACTTCCTTTTTTTTATTTCTTTCTCTCTATCTTTCTTCCCTATCTTCTTCTCTATTTATCTCTACGTTAGTTCCATATTTTGTTGCTCCTCAGCCTCACATTTCTCTCCCTATAACGTACACTTCCCTTTTCCACAGCTTGCCTTACTATACTATACTATACTATACTATACTATACTATACTATACTATACTATACTATACTATACTATACTATACTATACTACCTAATACAAGGCTATGTTATGCTTTGCTGTTACACTTGGATAGCCGAGCCGACTCATTAAAATTATGGCCAGCCGTCATCGTCTCGGAGAACACGACGAAGTTACACCGCAGCTAGTCTCCACGTTCTTTAGGGTCATAGAGGTGTGCTCCTAACCGAAATGGCCGATTATTTTGCGTAGTCATCAATAAGTGGGCCAATTTCACCGTGGTTTCCACCACCTGTTTATATATAACGGCCGGGCGATTTTGCAGGCGTACCATTATGGAAGGCTTTGCAGGTCCATCACTCACAATCTCCCCGGAATATCAGCACTTATTATGTCCCTGGGCGGATCGTTTTGTGACACACATAAACTAGAAGTCTCAATTACGAAGCTGCTCTATCGGGTGCCGAAATCAAGTTTATACCAACTCAAGTCTGGTCGGGCTCTTTCTCCAATGTGCGCTTCCGGTGGAGAGCTATAAAATATGCATCATTACTTTTTGACTTGTAGGTGATTTACTACAGCTTGTAGATCCAAGTTAGAAAGGCCTTTGCGTGCTATTGGAATGAATTTATCCACGCCCGTCATTCTGTCTTTTGGAGCCTCTATTTCTGGGTTTGCCAGTGTGAAAGCTTGCGTGGTTGTGCGGAATTATCTGAATGAAACCATGCAACAAATTAATCTATGTTGTTATGCTTCTGTGTCGACATATGCATAGTTTTCTTGTTTTTTTTTCTTAAAGTTGCGTTTTCCATCTAACTTAGTATTTATTACTAATAAAAACAATTTATAGTTGGCTCATTCTCATGGGCATCATAATATCGTTCTAAAATTTGTAACATTTCCTTTTTACAACCTCCTATACTCTACAATTGAATAAGACAACTCATTTCTTTTTCAATCTCCCACACGAGCCACAAGAGAAGGTCAACAAGAACAAGAACACGTTCGAGCCTCGCGCGAGAGAAAAAGACGCTGGCAAGAACGACAGCGTCTATGGTTGTCCATGTTAGAGCGATGCTAATTAAAATATGTGGGAAAGCAAACGCCTCACGTCTTCCCACAAGATACACCTATTCGGGCAGTGAATTCGCGTATTTGAATCCCACCTCATCGAGAATTTTTTTTTCGCCAAGAACTTCTCTCATTTTTTCTCTGTAATTTTTCTCTCAATTTCTCTGTCTTTCTGTCTTTTTGTACTCGTTCTCTCACCTTTCAGTGTTATCAGAATCGTTTACCGGACAAATCGGCACTGGTTGCTGTCAAAATTTGTGTGTGCGTCCTAATTAAAGAGTGAAACTAGTTTTATTAAAATTAAAATTAAACGTACGAGATGCGCAGGTATACTATCTTCAGTTAATAATTTTATGAAACCGCCAGCTCCATCCTGGATTCTTCGCTTGAGTATAAAGACGTGCATGGCGTACAGAGCCCACGTGATGTCGCAAGTTTGTCCATTCCTTCAGGCTAACCCTTTCTTCCTTCCTAAACACCCCATATTAGGTCTTACAAACCGCGAAAGAAAACGCGCACTGAACCCCACCTGCGTCCGCTCTATGCTGTGTTCAATGACCGTGACATCAGAAGCTATATAAGCACTCTCCCGCCGGCATTGTCGTCGCTCAGAAAAGCGAGCCGAGATGTATACACCGCTTGCTTCGGAAAATGGGCCTTCGATATATAACTATCCGCGAGCGCTCGAACGAGAGAACGCCGAGAGTACGGCGATCCTCGCTTTGTCTCCAAATCTGCTGCGTTCTAACGGGCCATCGATTGGCGCTGGGAAAGATAACGCCAGAAAAGAAGAGGGGTGGCAGCGCCAAGTGGTGTAGCGCCACAGAACTCTGATCGGGCTCAACAAGCGGACCTGTTCGCCTGGGCCTTCTAGAGTCACATTCCCAGCATCGGGAAAAAAATAAAAACAAAATGAAAAACAACGCCCGCGAACCACCTTTTGTCCATTGGCACGAAAGCTAGTGCGGCGCACTCCGGCGGCCCTACACCCTACCAATACCCCCATGTTCCTTCCATTACAGCAAAACTCGCAAAAGAAGCAGCGTTTTGAAGGTGATAACGAGAAACGGGAGGCTATCTCGGCAGAGGAGGCAGCAACACCATTATGCCGGGAGTCGTTATGGCGTAAGCCGTAAGGCTGCGCTAAAAAACTTGCTTCGGTTTTTTTTCATTCTTTTTGTTTTTAATCTGATTTTTCTTCTTAGTGTAGTTATATCGTTGCCTTCTTATCATAATGTGATTTCGCGAGCTGCCGTAAGATACAGCTCAAGCCTCGCTGCACGTAAAGCCCTTGGATACCGGCTTTGAGTGCGCTTATCGGCTCATTTTTATCAGTGCAAACATTAAACAAGGATTCTTTTGTAACTTCAGCGGGAAGTTAAAAGTATTTGCTTGTGGCCCTTCACTTTCCTCCTTGTTTTGGTGCCGTCACATCGTCTCTCCAGCCTTAAAGAAACCTTTTAGTGCTTCCTACGTACGAGAAACCTAGCGAAGAAAAAAGTAAAGAAAAAGAAAAGGCTGCGCGATAGGTTTGTAAGTTAGGTGCATCATGCTTAGAAGGAAATTTTCTGGCTCACTTTAGATGTGGGTTCTTCATTGTTTCCGGTAACAGTATCAAGAGCATTTTCGGGGCAACCACAAGTTTATACTGGGTCGCTAGACAAGGCCTTGGCCTCTGGCCAATGATACCGCGAAACTGGCTCTTCTGGCCTCTTATAAAGAGCGAGGAGAACGAATCTCGCCACAACGTTTCGTCTTCCATAGGCTGCTTTTAGCACGGTCCTTCAATATTTTGTAGCCCCTTTTTTTCTAGCCTTCAATAAAAGAAAGACTACCAGTTCACTGCGTCCGCGAGATAACGGTACCTAAATACAGCCCGTACTAGGTTGCTTCTATGGGACACTGTGAATTGATTTTCTTCGCTACACACGAATTTGAGTTCTAAACGAGGTCAAATCACCTTCCGAGGCTTTCACTTCGGGACCCGCGGAGATCTGGTCTTGGTCGTGATAGGCGGACTCGCCTTATGAAGGACCGGTATACTTCAGGAAAGGGGGAGGGGGGGGGGGGGGAGTTTCATCGTGGAGGACGCCATCTCATCGCGGTGTGCAGTAGTAGGGAATGCGCACTCTGCAATTACGTGAAACGTCTCTAACCTGAGCAAGCATCCGAGGGTAATTCGGAGATGAATATCCAGACGTTGAAACGTACGTTTACGTTACAGTCAGGGTGATTTCTGTGTATGTTTAGAAAGAACGTTCCGAGAAGTCTACATTAAAAAAAATGGTTGTGAGGTAGACTCCCTACAGTTTCATATTCAAAAATATTTGGCTGTTATAATAAAATAGAGTTAGTGATCTGTGTATAAAGCTTTGTAAATAAACATCCCGAGCGTTGCAAAGCAGTGACATTGTTATAAGTAAGTCAATGTTTCCGTAAGCGTATTTAACAACAGTTGACTAAGGTTGCATGATGTGCTTGCTAGTTATCCATAGTATCCGTGGTATAGCGCATCCAGAACGGGACAGAGAAGAAGACACATAACACATTTAACACATAACACTTAACGCTGTGTATGTGTTGTGTCTTCTTCTCTGTCCCGTCCTGGAAGCGCAATACCTCAGTTAACAACAGTGACTGAAGGACATAACGCTGCATAGTTGTGTCTAACATTAGCACGACTATTGGCTGACACTATAACGGTTGCTATTGACGTGACTGACGACAACATACGTCCAAATACCTATATATGGCGCGAAAACAGCGATTTTTTTTTCTTTGGTGCTGTATATATAGCACTCAAGGGGAGTAGCAGTCTCTGGTGATCTGTGTAGTACTGCTCAAAAATGGAGGCAGAATTTCACTTGCCGGTCGAGCAGATGATAACATGGGAATAAAATGTCATGCTAATAGCTTTGGGCAAGGCACTCTGTGGTCCCTAATGGTGCAGAGGTCTTCAGGCAAACCTACACGATTGGATGGACCAAGCAGGACTGAGGAACCATGCACACACGACCGGTGATGGCAGTCCTATCCCTTATACCGCCTGCAGTGCGTCAGTAGACAGCAGCTGTGGGAAAATTTCGGACTGGTTACCCCTAGAGTTGTGTCACGCAGCACAAAGAGATAGAAAACGAAGGAAGCGAGAGTGGTGTGATGGTGTGAAAATACTGGTGCGACGAAGATAAAGTGGGTCTTGAGTTCTCGAACACTGTCACTTGCGCGTGCCAATCGAAAGCACCCTCGTGTGAAGTCTTTCGACTTTTCGCACCACTGCAGTTCTACATCTTCCTACCAAATAATATATTATGACACGCTTTCTTTATTCTTCAGAACACTGTATAGTGGTGCTGCTCTACGATTTGTTTAGTGTCTAACTAAAATGTATAACGTAAAACTACAGATAATGAATGATGAATAGCCCCGGCACTGTACTAAAGAGACTTTTTGATGGGGCTCTGCTCTGTTTGAACATCCTGTCATGTTCTGTATCTCTCTCTTATGAATGAACCTGCGTGCGCGAAGCAGTAGTTCACTTTCTCTTTACTCTTGCCCTTTGTCTTTTTTTTCATCTTCTTCTCTATCTCACTTTCATCCTCTCGATCTTCCACCTCCTCTCTCCTCTTTCCTTCGTTTCTTCCTTCTCATATCTTATTATCGTATAATTTCTTCCTGGACATGTTTCAGCCACGTCTCACGTGTCAATCATTAAATGCCTGCTCAATATTTGTGCTCGTTGAGCCCTTCGGAGACCAATGCGTTACTTTTGCCCACATGTTCCTTTTCTAATTGACTTTCTTATCTAAATCAGCACCTTCAGTATAACTGAAAACCCCTATTTATTCATTTCACATTGGCTTTAAACCTGGTACGCTTACGCAGGAACAGGTTTTCTCACACCCTCTTTTATTTATTTTGATCATAGATGGAAATGGAGTTTGGATTGCGTTGGGGCTCTGCTCAACGTCTCTCCTATTTGAATCTCTTTCCGCTCTCACGTCATTTCGTAACCACCTTGGTGACTCACTACGAGGTGTTCAGTGTTGAAAACGTTCGTGGCGGCTGCCTCCAGATGAGTGCTTGCATAGCGCGGTTTAGGTGTCCTTTACATAATGACGAACGGTCGGAATTATTTGAGGCTTCCCCGTTCTAAGGTGTTTCGCGTAAGCAGATTACAGATTTCAGTGATTATTCACTGCGATGTATCTTTTCATTTCGTCCCCCCCCCCCCCCCCCAGGTGCATTCGATCTGGTCCGATACAAGCCACTATGTGAATACATCGTTAAGATGACTGAAATCTGAAAGCATGCGCGATCTGTTATTTCTTTTCGTTGTGTGAGCTCACTCTTACACAGCAAGATGTGTTCTAGATCAAAAAAAAAAAACGAATGAAATTCATGACTTATGATCATGCCTGTTAAGATGTATGAGCCTTCCTTTTTGACATCCTAAGCACACAATTCGTGTGATGTCGGAGAGGCGTCGACAATATTCAGCCAGAAGTGTGCTACCGTGCTATATCTTGTTTTCTATTCCTTGACACTTTGCCTCTCGAGAGCTCCATCGTTCCGGTGAAGGCAACCCGGCAGCCACAGCTTTCATATTCAATGAGGAGGTCGGGTGCATCTGCATGCAAAAAAGACGGTGGGAGGTTACGCAGTAACTTAATGTGAGTATTTTATGGCAAAGAGAGCGGTGCTTCAACTTCCTGGGTTGTTAACTGAAAATGTGAGTGGACGCATGCCTAGATGTACGTGTGCTGTGTCTACATGTGTAATAATGCATGCGTGAGTCCAAGCATGCGCCAAAAAAAAAAGAGGGACAGCTTTTATTAAAGCGCAATTCACCGCAGGATGTCTCCGCCACTTCGATGTCTCCAAATGACTTCAACTGCATGTGTTGAGCCCTTTTGCCCATTTAACAGACCCGCCTAAGTAAATTAACAGACTTTGTGAAGTTCAAATATGAATTACCTAATGTCAGACACGATGGGTTGTGGATCATTCAGAATGTGGTTTATTACGGTTATAGCCATATTTCTCCGATTGATTTAACATTGCTCCGATTCACTGTTTAGTTTCAGTAGTAAATACCTGTACAAATGATGTTAAATGGATCACCTGTGTGCAGGGGTGCTACTGAAGGAATCGTACGTAGACTGCCGGTCATACCTGCAGTGGAGTCACCGCTGCATAGGCACTTACGTACGACAACGCTACCTGTCCGACCGCACTGAGGCAATCGCTTGCCATGCTGAACTGGCTAACGCATTTCACCTGGGCTTCCTGATGCAGAAGGAGGAAAAGGTCAGTAATTATGCTAATGCGTCTATCTTTCCCATTTCGACTGTGATGTATAGAAGTCCTCACGACAACCAAATTTGTCGCGGAGACGACGATAAAACTTGCGGTCTCGGTGCAATCTTACTTGTACCCCTTTCATTTAAATACTGGAATTTGCAGCGAATTCAGTGCATGCAAAAGAAAAGTTCTCTTTCATTGTCATAAGACGCTCACAAAGCATGTCGACATAAAAGTTGGGGAGGGATAGACGGGGAGGGGTGTGTGATTAGAGTTTGTATTTTCTCATCAACTTTAACATCATTGCCACTCCATGTACAGGCACTGGCGGCCAAAAAGCTAAGTGCGCGTCGAGAAAACAGCCATTGTTCCACAGCAAACAATCATTTCCAGCATTACTTCTGTGCTCACACTAATTGCAGAGAATCGCAAATGCAGTACGAGCCGTTTCAAAATTCTGATCTCTTAAGTCGTTTCAACAGAGGGTGGATCATCAAAGTATTGCCACATCATTTTTCCTCTTCCCCCACACACTCAGTAACCACTACACACCGGCCACAATGTCTTTAGCCTTTTATTTGGTGTTAATTGTTACGTAGCAAAAGCGGCAAACTTGTAAGCGGTGTGCACTACCGGCGTCAGAGGAAACCCGTACAGCGGCAAGCAGTCGAAATGTCTTAGTGCACACTGTCTTGTTATCTCCGTGGACGGGCATGCATATGCGCAGTGCTGCCAATCCAAATGCTCGCGATTGTCAGTATACCGACCATTAAATGCCTGCAGCTGTGTGGGTTTCATTTGACGACCACAGTAGTACATACTTTGATCCTCTGCTGAGAAGCAACGTACGTTAAATAAATGTTGTAACTTTAGCGTTAGCTCACTTTCCACGCGTACTTGCGATAATTCTTCATCGTATTTTAATCGCGCTGTCTGTGGAGAAACCTTAACATCTTGTTTATTTCAATGCTTCTCAGTTTTTCATGACCTTGCCAGCATTACCATCACAAGTATATTATCCTAGGGTTGTTTAATGCCGAATAATTTTTTTCGCCTCTATCTCTCATTTTCTTTCATTAATTAACGGTGAAGAAGTTTTAGGGGCAAAATGAATACCTCACCATCAAGTCAGGTGGGCCGATTAAATGAAGAAGTTCGCAGGTATAACATGACCTTGGAAATCACAAGATGGGGTTGATTGGTGAATCATGGTAGAAGTCTTTGCCCTGCAGTGGGCGTATAGTCAGGCTGATGATGATGATAATGATGATAAAATATTAAGGACAAAATAGACACCTAAGCAGGAGCTCTTGCTCAATCTGCATTGTTGAGTAGGATCTTCTGCAGGCGTCCTTATAAAATGACATACGAGGCACATTTACCAGTCCTTATGCCACTTTGCTACGACCATTTAATGCCGACTGGTTTCTTTGTACGTAATTGAGGAGGTCACTGTCAATTTGGTCCTACTTGGTATATGAACAGCCGTTTACGTCATGAAATATAACGATGACAAATGTAAAACTCAAGTCGCTTAGAAGAAAAAGTATCCCTGCAGTAAAAAGCGTGGAGAATTTATGGTGGTGGCATTGAAATTCATGTTCCAAGTGAATCGAAAATACCACCCCCCCCCCCCAAAAAAAAAAAAGTCGTCTGTCTGAGAAGTCACGGCACTTGTTGAGTCAAGAGCAGTTGATTATGGGTTAGCTTCGAAGGGTAGTCTACCACTTAATATAGAAGATGTGAGAAAGCGGTTGAATTTCGTTGTCACAAAAGTAGTATAAGTACATTTACATCTATCTTGTATTAACTATAGTTGCACCAATCTGAAGCGCGTACAAGAGCAGACTCCTGTGTTTTGCGCAGGGACCCGCTTTTGATGATACAAGCAAATCGAAAAGGAAAGAAGATTGGTCCGATCTTCTTCGTGAAGTAGACGAGCTTTGGCAGCATCTTTTTCATAGTGGTAAGCACAGGTTTGTTCAAGAAAAGACGTTCATTCGTTGTTGTTGTTGCTGTTGTTGTTGTTGTCGTCGTCGTTGTCGTTGTGGTCGTCGTCATCGTTGTTGTTGTTGTTGTTGTTGTTGTTGTTTTCGTTCGTTTTTCATTGTTCATTTCACATTTCAACATGCTGGTTCGCGCACGAAGTGCTATGATAAAATGCAAAAGTTTTGATTGAGCTAACCAGCTTACGGCAAATTAAATAAACTGTAAAATTATTACCGAGGCGGAGCAAGAAAGATATCACTAATGCTGAGAATTTGTAACTTCACTGAACAGCATCACGTAATTATAAAACTAACTTGTTACCTGCATTGAAGGGTAGTTCCATTCAGTATTGAACTTCTTGGGCATAATAGGTGTTATGGCAACGTACCCCGCTGAATCCTGTTTGTATGACGGCGGCGCCGTCACACTCTTGTATTTCATTATGTTGTTCCTATGATTGTTGTTCAATCTACCATTTGCTTTTTTTTCCCTTAATTTTACAGGTGATTCTAAACGACTGAATCAAGACGCAGTGTGTAATTTTGAATTCCTACTTTCGGCTATTAGAGGAGCTTCCATCAGCTACGTGAAGAGTGTCTTGGAAATTGTTCGCGCACAAGTAAGTATTCGCTTTGCTGTTGTCTCGCCGCACTCTTTCACATAGTGCGCGTGCTTTACCAATTCCTACAACCGAACGCAAGGCGTAAACAGTTTTTTTTTTTTTTCAAAAGCGTCAAAACCGGTACTTGTCATTGGGGGGGGGGGGGGGGATGCTCGTAGGTAAAGAGTCAATTTCATGAAGCAGGCCAGTTGTTTCAAATTGTATGGTTGTTTGTTGTTCACATGTGTGGATAGAAATATTGTTTTTTCGTTACTATTTTTTTGTGCACTGATATGACAACGCCACTGGGGTGTCGTGATAGAGTATTTTGTGGAGTATCATGGGCTGGAACGCAGTGCGATTGTTAAAAGTGGATACCTGAGTTTCTAGTGTGACATTCAAACTTTCATGCTAATGTAGGAACGTTTTCATCACAAACAATACACGCATTAATGAGCGCATTTGGGTTGACATAGACAAACTCTCCATGCCTGCTTTTCTCGGGGTTAATTTGATACGTTCACTTTTTAGCTCTCTCGCCACTGAAATACAGGTCAGCACATGCACTGTCTCTCTAATCGCACCAATACTGTGACCACCTCAAATCGCAGTTCCGTGACCTAGAAAATGTCTACCTACATAAGATGCAACCAGACAACACCTGACGGTACAAAAAAAATAAATGCTGAAATGGCGATGTAAATGCTGAATGGCGATGTGCGCCAACAAAATTCGTGTCTGCTTCGTTCTGAAACGATTCCCTCGACGCTTCGCACTGAGACCATTCCCCCATAAACCCCACTACTTTTTTTTCTTTGGCTAAGATGTAACGCCTAATAACACAGCTGGCGTGACATAATTTGAGGTCCAAACCCTTTGCGCATTGACAAGGCTTCTTGTTTTTCAGGTTTGTCCACCACCCGTTTACGATTTCTGTGCTTTTACGGGCCGAATACCACGATATTACTGAGGCCCCCCGTAGTGGAGGGCTCCGAAAAATTGTGTCCGCTGCCTGGGTTCTTTAAGGTGTACGGAAATTTCACATTAAACGGGGTTCTGTTGGCCTCGAGATGGAACAAAGTATAGGCACTTAGCGGCGAGCGCGCGAAACCATGCAGTGCGGACGGCTCCTTGCGTCGTCTGCTACCCACAACGTGTTCCTATGCATGCAAACATCATAGCTGCGTCATTGTCCCGCAAGTAATAGAAGAAATAAATATTAGTGCTGAACTTTGCTACCATCTCTTCAGGCGGTCTATCAGTGAAAGCGCTTCTGAAATATTCCCATGACGCTAATGCGTTGTAATCACCACTGCTTGGCAGACTAAATGTATTAGCTGTGCTACACTTTGTGAATGATTTAAAAATTGGATACGTATTCTTGCAAACAGATCAGCAGAGTGCCCATAGTTCAATTTGAACTCATTCATGCACTGTTTTTATTGTTTTTTTTTTTTTTTGCTGCTTGATGAAGACGTATATACTTATTCGGGTCAGTCACTCAACAGCGTTGCTACAGTACTATAAGTAAACACAAACCAAAGGCGTAAAAAATAAAAAAAGAACATCGAACAAAGTGCGAGAACTCCCGAGAGTCGCTGAAAACTATACCCCCCCCCCCTTTCATTGGCTGACTGCGCTTCTCTCACACGTCATTAGAGTGTTAGGCCGGCATCGTGAATAAACGTGGCAATTGAGGGCGTACATATCACTATTAGGCAGCAGTGAACACACACCGCCAACAATCAGCTCAAGGCTCACTCGCAGCGAAGCACCGTTGTGCACATTTGGATTCGCGACCGCCTATCCACGCTAACGCGGCGATGGTGCTGCCACCTGTAGCTCGATCTCGCGGGGAATAGCAGTGCGCTTTCGTGGAACCCCACTGCCGTGCTCAGGTTCTAAACGACGTCTTTCTGGTTAGAACCTAAGCACCGTAAGCTCTGTGACGGCGAATTGAATTTATTGTGAATATCTGTGACAACGGTGTTGTCTATATGACACTGAATATTTATGACGACAATGTGGAAGCTAATGACGTTGTTGAGCGATCTTCGCCAGCTCATTGTGCATCCATGTGCGTGTTCTATAAGTCGCTTTCACGGCGTACCTTTGAAAGCTTCAAGGTTGAAAGAAAGCGACCTCATAAACTATATAATAGAGTCACGCTGAAAGGAATAAAAGGGTCTTAAGTCGACTAGCAAACAAATCTAATCCACAAGCCGCTGCATATGTGTCGCTGAAATTCAAGTAACTTTCTTAAGAAAGCTACCCCATGTTTCACGTTTATTCTTACATACCGCAAACTTTCCTGTTCTTTCAAAAAGAAGAGGAAAGGAAAGAGAAAATAATAGG
>NC_134710.1:330642016-330834516 GCF_043290135.1 Rhipicephalus microplus | reverse complement strand
TCATTGTGTTGGAACCTGTTGACTTCCATCATTAAGTCGCATTTCCGAGAGCTTTTCGTGAAACAGATCGATCGTATTTCATTATAGCGAGAGTACGTAGCGTCCACAATGTTTTTTTTTTGCCTACGTAAGAATGCTGCATTGCGCACAGTACGCATGAGGAGAAGCTTTGCGCATGCGCTCTATGCGAAATGTAGCATTCTGATATACGCAGGCAAGGATAATACGGTAGTACGCAACACTAATCCTATGGTCCACTTAAGAAGATTATTTACTTCTTATTTAAACGATAAAACCTAATTAATTTAACCCGTGATCTTCTTTAGGGACGCCCAACTTGACCACGCATGTGAAACGCATCTTGAAACGAAACGTTTTACATGAAATCAACTACGCACGTGTATCCTTAACGTCGCAAAGCCTAAAATGTCGTCGGAAAGGAAAACTTGAATCACTCCTTCAGTTTTCTCCCAAACGTTATTGTAATGTAACAGCCTAATCTTGATCGAGGAAGAACTGACGTGTAAAATAATTAACTAGTTAGTTCTCAATTCGTTGAACTGTAGCTGCAGCAACAACATCATGAAGGTTCATCGAAAGCACTGCTATATGGACATGCTTAAAGCTTGCCGCACTTAAAGCCCAGTTTCGGTATACAAAAATGGCGCAATAAACGTAATACGGGAGGCTTCTCGAACTAAATAATTATATAGGCTTTCTAAACGCAATATTCGCTAACTTTATACAGAACGTTTGACGTATACTCAGTCACAGCCGTTAAATAAATGAAGTTTCGCGCGTAAAAGTTCTACAGAGTGTTCGAACAAAAGAAATCTGACGTAAGATTTCATAGGCAGAGTAACGTCGCTTGTCGCGTCTGCACCGGCGCCCCCACGCACGTACTCTCAGGGGAACGCTGTGGTGCTAACTTTGCGCGGCTCGTACTTCAAGCAAAAAAAGTAATAATATAACGAGCTTTTTTTTCCCTTGCGTCACAGCCAAATGAGCTACAAGGATCGAGTGGCCTCGTCCGCTTTGATGGTTACAACGTGCCGGTATCAAACTCCTACGGATTGAAGGTGCCACCTTTGTATTGCCTGTTAGGGCACGTAAAAGTCGAGGCTCGAGAACAGAGTGAGCGCGCTGTTACAGCTCTTTCTTTTTCTACGTTTGTTTCTTTTTTTCGAAATCGCCCTTACCCTTACGTAGGAAAGATCGTATTTCAATTAACGAAGGCAGGCCCTTAAACAGGAGCGACTGACAGCAGTCAAGAACATCTGGCGTTTTATGGCGGCTGGACGCTTTGTGATGACGTTCATTCGGTGTAGGTGCCAAGATTTTTTTTCTTTCTCATCTAATATGAGAAACTCCCGGAAAAAAATGAAATAAACAAGAAACTACGCAATAAAGTTGCAGAAATAAATTAAAATAAATTACTAGCCAATTGTTTTCGCAACCTTATCCTGGTTCATCTTTTTCCTTTTCTTTTTTTGTCGTTTGTTTTTCCTTTCTCTTTCTCTCAGCTGGCTGAATCAGAAGAACGCGACCGTACACCACCTCTCGTTTAGAGCAACGAGAAAATTTCTGCGTTGCTTTTAAACTATACTCGCAGCTGCCGCTTTACCTCTCCCCCCTCCCCCCCCTTCCCAGTTGTGTCTGCCACCCCATCTCGTCGCAAGTGAAAGGTGACGTGCAGAAATAAGAAATAGAGACTCAGCTGCAGGAATTGATAACGTCGCCAGAAATGTTTGGAAAAGGGAACTAATCCGACCTATGAGGAGAATAGAACAAAAAAAAAAAAGAGCGAACGGTAAGAACAAGTTCCTTATTTCTTTTCATCTGAGAAAGTAGATGGTGCGCACTATGCAGATTTGGTTTGTTTTGTATTCTTTCGCTGAGCCCGCAATCTTTTTCGCTGAGAACGATCATTTTCTCGTCGCCAATTTTCTTTCTCTTCTACTGATGCTTAAAACTAACAAGGACTCTTATCAGTGCCCTCTACCAATATTGCTATCCTTTAAAGTCACCAGCCATTCGGAGAGTGCCCCCCCCCTCCTCTTTTTTGTCTTTTATTCCTGAGTGAAGCTAAACATATACAACTGTAAGCCGATGTTATTAAACGCTACCCCTGAAAGTTCACATTGAGAGGCGAGAACAGCACTATCGTAAGACAAATAATAAATCGTAATTATTCATTATCACTGTGCTTTGCTGTCCATGTTCTATGGCATATCTGAGATAGCCACGTGCTTGGCGATACAGCTATAATTGAAGCGCACCCTTCCTACACGCTGAAACAAATTTGATAACTATGTCACGCATTTTGTTGCCCTAGCATTCGAGTTTTGATTTTCTGTTTCTTTCAAGTGGCCGAACATGTTATACATGCGGGGCATAAAAGAAAACTTAGAAAATGAGAGAGCGTGCACAAGTATAGTGTGTGCTATTTACTCTGTCCCAACAATGAGGCGTTTTCATTTCCTTTTTGCTCAATAAGCAAGTGTATATAGATATAGCCCAGTTTTACGGAAAGTGCGTACTACAAATGTTTCCTAATCCATACAGTATTACGAAATAACATGGTGTCTGAGAACTGTTCGCAGTAATGAATGGAAAGCAGTTCATAAAACGATTCAGCACCCACTTCCCTGTCAAGTAAAATAGGGCAAGCTTTCTTTGTTTCTCTCTTTTTTTTTCTTTGACATCACACGACACTCCCTTCTAACTGCTGCTTCCACCCTCCATGCCGGCAATGTGGACCTTCATCCACTTGCTTAACAGCGCAACACTTCACTTGCTTCAAACAACAACGATGGCCATGCGTTCCCGTCCAAACAACAATCAAATGCGGCAACGTGAAAGGACAAGGAACCTCGATAGATGATCAGATCGCGATATCGGAAATAGCTGATCGCCTATACACATACATAGTTTCCTAAAATAACTAGAGAAGAATCTCGCGCTGCGATCGTTTGGTGACCATGGGAGTGACATGGGTAGTACATGGATTTGCCGAGTCTTCGTGCTTGCGGGCTTTGTTTGTTGCTGTGTTTTCGTTCTGTTTCTAATAAAATAACGGACCATTGCGAACTTTGTGACCCAATTTGAATCTGTGAGCCGAAAATGTTAAGGCGAGCAAGTGCAACTGCTGAAAATTTGCTGATTGTCGTCCCTTTAAAAAGCAGTTCCAAGCCACACGAAGGCAGACGGAGGCGTAAGTAGAAATATTAGACGAATTTATGTACACAGAAATAAATACTACCCATCACTCCACGCTGGCTGAAGCACCATGCGTTGCAGCTCCCATAGACACGCCAATGTTCTTATTACTGTATTTATAGGAAGCGTTGTGCCTATACAAGCCCGGGAACCAGAGAGAGCATCAAATTATCGGAAAACAGCACGTACAAATATGTTACCGGCGCTCCCTCCAGGGCCGCATTCCAAGTTGCTCGCAGATGCCAGGTTTCTCGCGGACAATGCCAAAATTTTTCTGTTACAATAACTTCCATTAAAAGTTCTGCAATGTTTTAAGCACATATCTGTATAGAGTTTTACGTAATACACATGGTCGAACACATATGGTTTGTGGGCCTTACAATATTCATGATCACTGTGAACAGTTTGCGAATATAACCTAGAGAAACGCGTATACTCTGGGGCTCATCGCTTGCATTGAGCACGTCAAGCAGGTCATGCGTTCCGCTGCTAGTGTTTAAATTGTCCACAACAGCACACAGAAAACACGAAGGAAAGAAAAAACATCATTGACGTCTTCATCAGCTTATAAACGCGGCGGTGTCACATGTTCGATATTCCTGCTATTTTTTCCCAAAACCATCTAATGATTTTAAGGAACGCCGTAATGTACGTAGGGAAGGGCTCAGCCAATTTCGACCACGTGAAGTTCTCTAGCGTGCCCCGACATCGCACAGTATACCATAACCATTTTGTCTCCACCGAAATACGACTGCCGTGGACGGGATCGAACTCATGTGTTTCGAGTCAGCAACCGAGCACGGCATCCACTGATTCACCATGGCGGCCGATATTCGCGGCAAAAGTTCACTGAGCATCAGAATTATAGGTTGACTTTCGTAGTTAACTTGGCCATCCTTTGATGACCAGACTTATTTCCACACCTTTCCCCTTTTCTCCAAGTGAAAATGAAGAATTTGGACGACCTAAAATTGGCTCGCACATACAATAGTGTTATTATTATTATTTGATTTGTAAATCAAATTAAAATATTTTTTTATATTTTAAAATAGTAATTTATAAAAATTTTAAGTAATATTCAAGTGGTATTTTTTAAATATTCGGAGTACTTGTTGAACAAGACGGTACCAGTCCAGCAACAACCAGCCACCGCCGTCGTCTTTCTCTTTCATGCAGCAAGGCTGCGGTGGCTGTTCTGTATCATAAGCCCCTGGCGGTAGAAGCACCGTCTCGGTGCTTGAGCTACTCGCATGCAGTAGAAAGAGAGTGATAAGGATTGAGTCGAGCTATGTGCACGACGTCTTTCGAAGCTGACGACGACGACAATGGATCGGCTGCAACGATCTCTTATGGAACGTCAGTCACCTGGTGAACGACGTGGTATGGGCCACAGTTAGCGTTAGAGTAGTTTTTGGGAAGGCCCTACACGCCGTGTGGTTGACCACAGAAGGAAAGAGAACCTGGCAAAAAGTACACGTTTTAAAAATGAGATGAGAATCGTACAGCGGTCTTTGGTGCTTTTGTGAGGCCCGTAGACAGTTGCGGGCGAGCCCCGCCGTGGTGGTCTAGTGGCTAAAGTACTCGGGTGCTGACCCGCAGGCCGGGGGATCGAATCCCGGCTGCTGCGGCTGCATTTCCAATGGAGGCGGAAAGGTTGTAGGCCCGTGTGCTCAGATTTGGGTGCTCGTTAAAGAACCCCAGGGGGTCGAAATTTCCAGGGACCTCCACTACGGCGTCTCTCATAATCATATGGTGGTTTTGGGACGTTAAACCCTACAAATCAAATCAATCAATCAACAGTTGCGGGTGAGTTGGCGTGCGTGGTCGGCTTGGGCCATGGACTCGGCGGCATATTCAATGACCGAGGTCAGCAAGGTGTCAAAGTGTAGGGCGGGTACTCGGCCGTATATACTGGCGAATAGCCGGCAGTGTCGTGGCGTGAAGGCTTATATGCGAACGTAACATATGGCAAATGAATGTCCCAGTCCTGGTGGTCAGCCGTTACGTATTTAGAAAGCGTGTCGGTTGTGGTCCAGTTGAGGCGCTCCCTAAGACCGTTCGTTTGCGGATGGTGCGAAGTTGCAAACTTGTGCTTCGTAGGGCAAGAGCGCGGGACGGCGTTGCGTGGGCGAACGAGATTGACGGCGAGCATCGGATGGTGAGCGGGCGTAGCGAGGTCTTGTTAGAGGTGCGGCAAAATCAGAGAATGTGGTTGGCGTAGGGGAATCAAATGGACTGGTGGATAAAAGTTACCTGGTGGAAAGGCACATGGTGTGCCGGTGTAGGGCGCTCTGAATATCTGAGCGCCCTTCAAATGGTTTCGCAAAAAACATTACAGTCCTTTTTTAAAGTAGTTCCGAGACCTGGCGTAGCTCTGTGGTAGTTTATTTTATTGCTGCGCTGAGTTAGGGCATTCAATTCCTGCTGAGACCGACCTGCTAACCTCCCTGTCTTTCCTTCTTCATTACTCCTCCTCCTCCTGCTGAGACTGATATTTATTGTATGCGTTCGTTGGGTAAACGCTGCCAATGTCAAGTTTTTCTTAACGCTAACGCGTTATAATTACCCGTGTGTGTTTTCACCGTTTCTGAGTAGATAAGAAGTTTCAGTCACCTGTGGAACTTACCCGCATACCAGTAACACACACCCGAGGGCGGGTATGTGCCACTGGCATGCAAGTATGTATGATTACGAGAGCGCATAGATAGATAGATGGATTGACAGACAGACAGAAAAACAGACAGACAGGCAGACAGAGATAGATAGATAGATAGATAGATAGATAGATAGATAGATAGATAGATAGATAGATAGATAGATAGGTAGATAGGTAGATAGATAGATAGATAGATAGATAGATAGATAGATAGATAGATAGATAGATAGATAGATAGATAGATAGATAGATAGATAGATAGATAGATAGACAGACAGACAGACAGACAGACAGACAGACAGACAGACAGACAGATAGATAGATAGATAGATAGATAGATAGATAGATAGATAGATAGATAGATAGATAGATAGATAGATAGATAGATAGATAGATAGATAGATAGATAGATAGATAGATAGATAGATAGATAGATAGATAGATAGATAGATAGATAGAGAGATAGATAGATAGATAGATAGATAGATAGATAGATAGATAGATAGATAGATAGATAGATAGATAGATAGATAGATAGATAGATAGACAGATAGATAGATAGATGAAGTGATTGGAGTACACAAAGCTATGCTTCGCATTTTTTTTAAGAAGCTAGAGGAGGGGTGACGGCACAGCATGGACTTCCTTAGATTACAGATTGAATCCCATCCCCTTCCTCCGGCTTCTTTATGAGCTGCGCTGAAGCATGTATTAAACAAGTTAATATTACTGAATATTACCTTCCCACTTCTGGCCTGGTCTTAGCAAACTGCAGAAGAGCCGTGCTGACGGTCCAGTTGTGATAATCCAGCAACACATCGAAACCTAATTCTTTGGGGCATCTCTCGTTGACTTTTGGATAGATTCGTTCAGTAGAGCTTGAACTTAATATATTTGCTTGACAGTCATCCTTAATTTACGCATAGTGAATATTATGTGAAAGTTTACTGCCAAAGTATACAATTTACGAGAGCTCAGAGATACGACGCGTCTTCGTACGTAGGTACTAGCGTAAATTAATAGACCGACACACAGTTGCGCCCACGGTAAACGCGTCTGCCCAAGAATTTCGTATGAACTTGATGAGGCTCTTCTGCTGACTGCTCAATATAGTTGTGCCGTCGAACAGTACCTTAGCCAGCGGGTCACAAATGAATTTTTTCCTCCAATGTACGTTGTGCCAGCTTGCCGTGCAGCCCTGTTGAGCACTGTTGGTCAAGTGAATGGTTAGCTCTATCTTGTTGTGTGGACGCTTACGCCGGCAAGAATGTGTGGACGATCCATTGTGGTGTTCTTGTAGCTCCTATGAGACACCTGAGTACATGAACATCGGACATCCTGTTTTCACTGAGTAGACCAGTTCTCTAATGAAATACTGTCGCCTTCACCTGTCGTTCATGATACGCGATGAATGGCTTTGTCTTATAGGCACTTACGCCTAAAGAAGTGATCACCTCTTGGCACTTCTAGAAGCTCGAATGGGTGGCCTCTTTGTAGCACACCACGTTGTTTTATGCTTGCACGCGTTATACGTAAAGCGTCTTCTGACTGGTATGATCTGTGGCATTTTGTTTGTTTAATTGTTTGTTTGTTTGTTTGTTTGTTTGTTTGTTTGTTTGTTTGTTTGTTTGTTTGTTTGTTACAGCTACCACACTCTATTCCCATGTCATTCTTCACTTTAGTCTTTGTGAACTCTCATCTGGTTCCGATTTATTTTTCTTCACATCTGCTATTTCTATATATCCATCTCTTCTTTCTTAAACACAACGCAGGTAATACATGTCTCTCTTCTGGTGGCAGTCATCAGCCTGCTTATTTTTAACTTATGTTTGCTGTGTGAGCCTTAAAGTAAATCTATGTGTATTAAGCAGTGCATGAGGTGCCACCTTTCTTTCGATAGACGCTAAAAGGGAAAGCGATTTTTTTTTCATATCTGTAAATTACTCTTTCACACTTCTGAAATCAGCACGCTTGCTGCAAGAACGCACTTGGTGTTAGAGAGAACGGTCAAAAAGAAAAAAAAAGGAATTGCAACATCACCTTGACATTTCCGCACCAAACACCTGGACATCATAGATTTTTGACAGCATCTAATGGTGCTGCGTAGTTTCTAGTCAGTAAAATTGAAGCACATTGTCCCCTGAGGCTGCCATTGACTTAGCATACCAGGTTTGGAGAAATTTCTTTGATCTAATATTGTCGAAATACAAAAACTACACTTCCAAATCCATGACGTCATCTGCGGAGGTTTCGACGTGATATTTAAAAAAATGAAACATCGAAATGTATTTACTTTTCTGATAATAGGGCCATGATAGGGAAATGAACGACATTAGAAGTCTGACAGTAGAGTTGTCAGTCTAAACTGACTAATTGTTTCACTTAAGTGTCCCTTTCAAGCACAAAGGCTCGGCGATATGTATGAGCCTCGTTAAGAATTTGAACAAAGTTTCGGTGCCTTTTGCTGCGCTGCGTCCAACTTCTGACAGTTGCAGCTGCTCTCTGTCCCGCAGACGGCAACTCGAAGGTGCTGGAAGACTTGGTGAGCCAAGCGAGCAGCTGGTGCAGCCAAGCGAAGACGCCGCTGCTGATGCCGGTGACATCGTGGCTAAGCCTAGCGCTGCCGCCGCAGGTGCTCTCGCTCACACTGCAAGCGCCCATCCGTCAGCTGGTGGCCGCACCCGACTCGCAGCACGCATTCTGCACCACCGAAGCCGACGACAAGGTGGTTGCCGTCTACCACCTCACCTCCAAGAAGCTCGTGAGGCACATGGCTGGTCCGTGTTCATTTTTTATAGACTATAGTGTTTTTGGGGATGCTTGAACGCCAAAATTTTGGTGTCTGTACGTCTGTCTGTCACATGATTTAACCACCTGGCCTAAGTTTAAGCACTTGCTGAAAGCCCAGCCATTTTGAACTGGTGGCTACGTTCATACTTGTGAACACTGTCGATAAAGAGCTAATAATACGCAAATCTAAGACACTACATCAATACGTAAACATTAGGTTCTGTGCTCTTTTACAACAAAATACATATATACGTAGTTTTGATGACCTTAGTATTGCTTACGTTGCACTAAAGTGCGAAACTATGCACTAAAAAATTACGACTGGCAGAAAGCTATCGTCTATCGAAGATCATTGTACCGTAAGGTTATGTATAAAGCACTTTTTAACGTGGCCAACAGAGATACGGAGGACACGGCGCTCGCTAAATTAGCAACTAAATATATTTCAAAATATACTAAATATATATGCAACTACGCTGACCCCGATTGACACAGAAACGAAATAAAAGGCACCTAAAACTTATCTATTATCAAATTTTGCGCACTTAACTATAAGATAATGGCGCCACGTGTAGAAATGAGCTCAAAAATCACATTCATGCTTTATCATCCACATAACCCTATATGCGCAAGCTCAAGCGATAAAAAACGAAGCATGTGCAGCCTATTAGTGCCGAGAACGAACACTGGCGCCGCTGTGGTCACGGCGATGTGACGTGACGGCAAGGACTTGCCTGTTCCGCCGGTGCTTGTCTTCTTTCTCTGCGCCCGCTGTGCACACGCTATTTAGCGATACGTTGTTGATTACGCCTCAATTTGGTGACGCAAATTTCTCAAGATACAAGAAGCAAGATTTAATGACTAGTGAAAGTTTTAAAGCTGTAAGAAGGTTCCATTATTTAGCTTATGATGGGCAGACTCTCATCCGAACGGAAGATTTATAGGGAAGACGGTGATGCAGGAGAAGACGTTCGTTATTTTTATCGCGTACACCAAGAAATGGGGGCTAAAAATATGCTAAGTGGTACTACGAGATAACAACTAAGCATAGACTTCGTGCTTAGAACATATCTGTGCCGAAATATCAGCATTTAAATTGGGACGTTTTCAATTCACTGAATATATTGCGCTTTATGGGGCAAGTTTAGCCTGCATCTGGGAATGATCTAAATGATTTGACAGAACTGCGCTTTCTCCAGCAGAAGACATTACATGAATATGACTGTCATAAGCACTCACTTAATATATTCATCCAACACACAAAATAATATTGCCGCACACACAACGATTTCCGCAATATATGAGATATTTCCGTTTACTGGGATCATATGTACCGGAATCTTATCAACAATCACCAGAGATTATGTAGTCGTATATCCTGATCTTCGTAAAGTGTTGGAGTGTTCTACCGCTGCGTCACAAAAGCTAATAGGAGCTTCACGTGGGAGCACCGCTAACAGAAAAGATTTCAACACAACCATCAGAAAGTCGAAATGGACTCTTTTCATGGCACACTCACCGACTTGGCCCAAGCAGTGGCGTGACCAGGCGATGGCTCTGAGAACCTGTCCCCTACCCCCCAAAATTTTTCCCTTTGCAGAGAAAAAAATGACCAATTCAAAGGAGTCCCCCCCTCCCCCAACCACGCAAAGAATTTCAGCCTGTTTAGGCTTTCGGGCCCATGCAATAACTAAACAACATTCGCCTCGATGAGGCGATGGCTGGGCTCCTACGTCATGTCCACCAACAGGTGATAAACTGCAAAGAAATTTAACATGTGAGGTGCTTATCTAAACTGGTAGTCAGGAACGCGACCGCACCGCTGATACAATGCTGCACGAAGAGAGAAACTGACAGCAATAGAAGTTTCCACACCGAACCTCAACCACACTTGACCTCAATGATTTCGGTCAATTAAAGCTTCAAAATTGTTGCGAGAGAAACATGAAACAAGATAACGTGTTGAATGAGCAAGTACACGAGAAAAACTCACAACAGCGTTGGTGGTGTTCCATAGGGCGACCGCATTCCGGTACATGTTAGGAGACTAGATACTGCATGCACGCGAGCGCAGGGCTTGAGAGACCTGCGAAAGTGCTGTCAGTAGATACGTGGCTTCCTCCGGTACAAATTATTCTAGGGGAGGAGAAGCCCCGATATCTGTGGAAGGAATTACCCATGCACATATAAATCTAATAATTAACGTAAATATGGTGTCGTGATTCTTTCTCTAAATTAGATCATAATGTGCCAATGAGTTTGTTGTATCTAAACGGAAGCCCCGCCACGGTGGACTAGTGGCTAATGTACTCGGCTGCTGACCCATAGGTCGCGGGATTGAATCCCGGCTGCGGCGGCTGCATTTCTGATGGAGGCGGAACTGTTGTAGGCCCGTGTGCTCACATTTGAGTGCACGTTAAAGAAACCCAGGGAGTCGAAATTTCCAGAGCCCTCCACTACGGCGTCTCTCATAATCATATGATGGTTTTGGGACCCCACATATCGATCAAATCAAATCTAAACAGAAGCTTGTTCTTGATTTTCACACCCATCAGTATGCGGCTGTCGTGATCACGAATTGAGTCCATCATCGGGGTTAGCAGCATGACACAGGCCTTTTCACTTCTTTCACATTGCTATTCGACCCAACTCGTGACTTCGCAGAAGCAAAAGTATCTTTTTATTGTTTTTTACCTGAAACATTACCAATTCTGTTTTTTTATTCATGTGCACTTTGAATCAAGCAAAAAGCGAACGCGAACCTTCGAACAGCGCACGAAGTAATCGCATAATTATGTAGGCGAGGCAGGCATCGACGAGTCCGTGCCGTGACGTCATCCGCCAGGTGGCACCACTCCAACTTCTCGTGGCTAATACACTTCAAAGAAATGAAAACGTAATCGTAAAGAAGCCGTAAAAATGTACAGGTCAGGTAACTTGCAAGAAGTTCAAGTAGAACTTGCACGTGCTGAGCACGTAAGTCGGCAACAAGAACCAGTGTTACAAATGTAATCCTACGCACTTTCTGTTATAGCACTTCGAGTAAGGTGGCTTCTTGAAGACTTAATGACAGCGGTGATTCCCTAACGCATCAGTCTTTTCTCTTGTTAATGTGAAATGATTTAAATAGTTTCTTGGTTAGTTGTTTTTCGTCATGAAAAATCACTGTGGTGTCATCAAATAGTGGCAAGTAGCCACACTGAGAACAGTTTTCTTTAAGGTGGGAAATATTATTTGTTCCTAAAGATCTTATGTTCTAACAGCGTGGTGTTCAGACACCGACCACTCTGGTCAATGTAAGCTTTCTCACTTGATAGGTGTAAACAATATACAACAGATTTTTTTGCATCCAACAAACTATGTTTTCATAGATCATTGTATTGTTGACATTGTTCATTCTGACGTTGATATTAGATCATTCTAATGCTGATCATTCTTTTGTTGTATGCGTACATTAGATCATTACGTGCAAATATAATCTTTCGACGACATTTGCAGCGAATCCCGGAGATACGCAGTCAATTTTTTAAGGAGCCCTCCCTTTGGCTCAGTCACAATGCCTTGGGCAATGCTCAACTCGACGCCGTTCAGCATACTTATACACACAATCTGTGTGATTTTATCACTGGAACGCAGACTTGTGTGACACACACACACACAAACACACACACACACACACACACACAAATAAATATGAAGATAAAGACGCCGAGACAGCGGAACGTATTCGCGCCGGAGAAAATTGCTAACAAAGCGTAGAGGCGTTATACAGGCGGCATTTGAGAATTTTAGTTCAGCGTCCACAGAACTGCTGCGGACGCCGAACTAAAGCGTTTCACTAAATGCACGTATGTGTCAGCACACTTCATTTATACTGTGATTATTGATGACGACCAGTAATGGCAGCGCGCTTTGTAGTGGGAGGGCTGCTTCAAACGCTTGTCGTGCTTCTCCTGTTTTGTCTTCCTCGTCCCTCTCTCCTACCGCTATGATATCTTACGATACCTTTTGGTGCTTTAAATAACCCAATCACCACGCAACTCACGTGGTGCGACACTTCATTGATTTCTACGTTTCTGCGATGCATAATTTGCATAGCTCCTAATGAGACTCCTCCCACGTAGTGGTTTCAAACACTGGCGTGGCCCTATGGTACGCTATCTAAAAATATGTTGCCTGTGCCAAAGGCGTGCGCCGCTGCGATGGTCTAGTGGCTAAGGTACTCGGCTGCTGACCCGCAGGTCGCGGGTTAAAATTCCGGCTGCGGCGGCTGCATTTCCGATGGAGGCGGAAATGTTGTAGACCCGTGTGCTCAGATTTCGGTGCACGTTAAAGAACCCCAGATGGTCGAAATTTCCGAGCCCTCCACTACAGCGTCTCTCATATACATATGGTGGTTTCGGGACATCAAACCCCACATATCAATCAATCATGTGCCAAAAGCGTGTAACCGGAAATATTTGATATATATATATATATATATATATATATATATATATATATATATATATATATATATATATATATATATATATATCGCGCACGCGAAAGAGAGAGAGAGAGAGAGATGGGGTGTCCCAGCTTTCTTTAGCCAGAGTTCAAAATATGCCCACACACGCAAATACGACGCGACCAAATGCATGTTCTTCACCATTGTCGGGAGTGATTCAGACTAATTTTTGTGTTCTTATCAATTAACTGCTTAATGAGACCCTTTTAATTACCTAACTTCTGAAGGAACGAAGATAGGTAAAACGTTTTAATGAGAAAATTGTAGATAGATCTGACAGTTTCCATTACACAGCCTCGAACTGAATATTTGCTGATTATTCTTGCCTTCCGCGGCTAACTGCAAACGCCCGCAAAATACAGAAAATACCACGTGACAAACCCACTGGCGTGCTTACATGTGCTGTGATTCTGGTGCTTCCTAACGTTCCGCGTACGAACGATTCGCTTCCTTCGCACCGGTTCATGACAGTGGTAAGCAGTCACACCGGTGATCGCTTTTATTGCGATAGCAATTATATGGATGGATTTTGCCCCCAGCGTCACCGTCACTCACCGTATATGTATACACGTATCTATATATACGAAAACGGAAGAAAGAAAAATAATCGAGACAAAAGACTTCAGCGCGAGAAATCAGACGAGCGACCTTTGAATTGTGAGTGCAAGGCGTTCGCCACTAAGCTACGAATGAGCACCTCCTGGGACGTTCAAACGGCAAGCTACTTATATATTTTACATACCGTTATGACGGGAATCTCGGGGGGAACTATCGTGTTTTCAGCAATATAGCAAGATGGCACAGTGAGCGTCCATCGCCACATCGTCGCGACGTGCAGCGCGCGCTCTCATCTCTCACGCCTACTTTACCCCGCGGAGAGGGGGCAGGGTTGACGCTCACGCGTGCTTTTATCTCGCGGTGGAGACAATCGTACATCTTGGCTGGCCCTGGGCCTTCACCGGAGCGATTCTGTTGTAGTTACCGGGCGCACGAAGCTCTCCGAAATTGTTGCATAGTCTCCGTTTTCGAAAAGGGCGCTTTTCAGACACAGCGAAGTAACAACTGAGACGCTTATTCGCGTTCACTATTACATGTCAGTACGTTTTGTGCGTCCTTTGTGCGAGAGAAACGCGGGGCACGTTTCGATCTGCTTGCCATTCTGCCCGTGACCTTACAATTTGTTGCTGTCATGTTCCTTGCATCGCCTTTGCGACAAAGCTGTGACTTTTGTGGCCGATATCCAAACGTGTTCATCGCAAAGCCACCACCATTCTCGCGGCCCTGTCGAAACAGCACAGTCCGGCAATTGCTATATTCTTTCGTACGCGGAACGTTAGGGAGCACTAGAATCATCGGGCAGACGGGTGCGTGAGCGGGATTCTCACACGCTATTTGTTGTATTTCGCGGGCATTTGTAGTCTGTAGGAAAAGACTAATATTAACAGATATCAAGCTCAAAACTGTCTAATCGGACGCTTTGCAAACCAATGAACTACTTCCTCATTGGAATGTCCAACCCATATTGGTCCTAAAGAGTTAGTTACTAGAAGGGACCTATTTAGGTAAGTATTCAGCCTTACTCACTCCAGGCAACAGTCAGCAACATGCATTTCATCGCGTCGTCATTTAATGTGTCGGCATGTTTTTAAACTTTGGCTAAAGATGGGTGGGACATTGTACGTATATATATATATATATATATATATATATATATATATATATATTATATATATATATATATATATATATATATATATATATATATATATATATATATATATATATATATATATATATATATATATATATTAAACTATTGCGGGTGCCGAAAATGTACCACCATAGGTCGGCGAAATTTGTGGAGCTCATTCATTCGGACTCTGACTCACAAAAATTTTCATCAGCTGACGCACTTGGACTCACACTCACCAAAAAATTACTCACTCTAACTCAAACTCACAGCTCAATTTCAGTCTGAGTGAGTCCGAGTGAGTCGACTCATGAGTCCCGCAGCCTAAAACGAGCTTCTTCGGCAGTGGTGTCAATGCTCTTTAACACCAATGTCTCACGTAATCGGTGCTCTTCTTGGTGCCGTTGAATATGGTATCTTTAAAAGCGAGTTTTGAGTGATTGCAAACCAGTAAAGTCATTTTTCTCAGAAGAGGTGACAGCATAAGATATAATAATCAAGAAATTACCAGAAAGAGTTGCTGAGAGGAGGTCAAAACACGCCGTACGTAATTCACGCCTCTAATTAATAAATATTGAAATGTTGTATGAACGACACCGCTTTGTAATACTTATGTGTAGAAGTGAGTGTACATGTGAATCCAGGTAAGGCTGATAGTAATGCTGAAGATGACTAAATACGACCTTAGGTCGGCAAAAAAGTGGTACTCACTGAGTCTCCCTCAAGAAATATTTTTTCGCTGTGGGCTCACTCGGACTCAAATTCACCAACATTTTCCTGAGTCAAACTCACTTAGACTCACACTCACTAAAACTTTCTCCAACAGGACTCACTCGGACTCACACTCACCAAAACATTACTCACCCGGACTCACTCATACTCAGACTCACGGCACGATCTGAGTCTGAGTGAATTCGAGTGAGTCGGCTCTTGAGTGAGATCGCCGAAGTATGTGTAGGACAAAAGTTGCCCTTTTCCCTGGCTGAGTAAATCTACTGTTAAGTGGACAAAAATAATTGCAGTCATCCACCACTTCGGATTCAATTAACGGCTTCGTCTAGCAAGACTGCTGCAGTTGCTTCAATTCGGGAACAATACACTTGTACACTGACTATGACAAAGTCTTGTAGTGTACGACAATGAGAGTGCATCGGTCTATTATAATACCCGGCCAATGTACTGCGCCCCCAGGTTGTGGGATCGAATCCAGGAAGCAACGGCTGGATTTTTGATGGAGGCGAAAAAGCTGTAGGCCCGTGTGTTCCGATTTGAGTGCACGTTAAAGAACCCCAGTTAGTCGAAATTTTTAGAGCCTTCCACTATGGCTTCTCTCATGATATGGTGGTTTTGGGATGTAAAGCTACAAATATCAATCAGTGTGTGGCGTTAAAGGACACAGATCAAGCATTTAGGTCAGTCAATTGTTGTAATCCTTGCGACACAATGCATAAAATATGTTTAAAACCTTGCAGCATAACTTTAATGCGGGTCAAGATACCTGAAATAGTGAGGGCACCTTCCGTTTCATCGGCTATTGCATTTTCTCATTGAGTCGATCTGTACCACTAACGACTGCCCTTTAAGATAAAGTTCATTTGATATTGCAAAGCACGATAACAACAAAATAATGGGCAGAACAGGCGCCCCTGGCCAGCAAGCCGTACCAATCACCTTTGTACGTGACTGATGCAGATAAATTAACAAATGAGCAGAAAACTTTAGACTCATGTAAAACAAAAGAGCCCCGACAGAAATTTGTACCTAACCAGAGTATATACATACGGTTAACCAGGGAAGCTGAAACGTGCGGCCACAGGCGGTTGTGGACGCCGCAGCAGAAGCCTAAGTTCCGCTCGAGAAATTCCCGTCGAAGGTGGTCATTGGCCCCGGTGAACGCATTTCCGCCATTGCCACGTTGGTTCTCTTGTGCCCGCAACACTGCTTCCTCGTCTCGCCGTTATCGCTTGCAACCCGCTCTGGATGTTGCCGGATCCTTAGTGCGCTGTTGCTGCTTGCGCTTTGCTATTCGGGCTTGTTCTTGTGGTGGGATTGCTGAATCAGCCAGGCGAACATGAATTCTTTCATGTACTAGCTGTCGGCGCTGTTTTTAGATTTTTGTCTGCTGTTCGGTTGTTCGTGCGTGCCGTGGCGTCCCCATGTGGAAGTTAAAAGTTCAAAGTGCTGCCCGCAGTATCGGCTGTAAGGCTGCGAAGGGATGAGTGACGTCACTGACGTGGTTCTCAATGGCACTCACGCGCTTGGGTGTAACGCAGAGGACTACGTACCCGACGTAGTAGCTGGCCTTTATTGTTTTTCACGGGGAATGGTTTTTCGTTTCACCTAGCCATACACAGCTTTCGATCTAAAAGGCTGCACTAATAGGAGTTATGAATTACACAATATTTTTAAGTACGTAAAGTACACTCTAACGGCATAATTTTTTTATTAAAAAGTGCATTTCAAATCAACTCGCAATGACAAATTTTACGACTTGCGATAGTCAACACACTGCTGCCACTAGCAGCGATTTACCGAGCACCAGGTATAGGCGATCGCATTCGCATATGCGAAGCATCTGGAAATGACGCGTTGCAGCCGCATTCTCGCGGGTCGTTGACCTTCTCGTGAAGACTAAGAGGGCGAATATCGCCGTACTCGGCATATTACAAGCCTTCCAAGTTTCTCTCATAGAAGGAGATTGAAACTTTTACCTAAGCGTAAGGAGGAAGGCTACTGCAAATACAACCGTTCTTGACGTTTATGCGTTGCGTTTTTGTTTTCATCTGCCTCGGCGGTCCAGTGCATATGGTGCTCGACTGCTGGTCCGCAGGTTGCGGGATCGAATCTCGGCCACGGTGGCTGCATTTTTAAAGACGCTAGTCTTTCTTGGGGACCTACGACGGAAAAATTTTGGTCTGTCTGTACATTTGTCTGTTTGTCTGCCCTAACAATACCTCAAATGGTACCAAACGGCCAACCCCATCCGCTGCGCTTACCAATACTGCTCAAGGTTTAGCGTTCATAGTTGTGCGATTGTCAATTAAAAAGCAATTATTGCGCATATCTGATGCGCCACAACAATGCTTCGATATTTTCTATGTCTGCCTTTATACTAGAAGAGGCACACACAAGTAACTCCAAGGAATGGAGCGTTCAATGGCACTGCGCTGACAGTGCAACGCCATGCTCACAAATGTGTTTCCAACACTTTGCTACGACGTCACGGTGGTGGCACCTGCCCGTCGCTTTGCGTTCTACACCTTATCACCTTCGAGACTGGCGCGCATCTATCTCCGCGGGCTGCACGCCTTCGTTTTCGAAGATAACTGCCAGATGGAACTTGTGTCTAACGTGCCTAGATGCGCTCGTTCGCCTTCGCCATACGCTCGAGGCACTCTAACGCAGCGTCTGCAGAATACCATTCACCGATTTTCTTGAGACTGGTGCACATCTATCTCCGCGGGCTGCACGCCTTCGTTTTCGAAGATAACTGCCAGACGGCACTTGTGTCTAACGTGCCTAGATGCGCTCGTTCGCCTTCGCCACACGCTCGAGGCACTCTAACGCAGCGTCTGCAGAATACCATTCACCGATTTTCTTGCGCAGAACATCAAATAAACGTTTTGTTCACTCTCTCCAGACGCAAAACTATCGTCTTTCGACGACATTTACAGTGTAACATGCAGATTCGGGCTAATTTTTTGTGGAGGCGAAAATACTTGAGGTTCGCATGCTTAGTTTAGGCTAAACAACCCCAGGTGGTCGAATTTCCAGAGCCATTCACTACGGCGTCTCTCGTAATCATATCGTGGTTTTCGGACGTTATACCCCAACAGTTGTGCCGCATGTTATTTCTGAATAACCAACTTTAACCATGAGATGTCAAGCCATCAGGTTTATTGGCACACATAATTTGCTATGCTTTCTTTGCTGTATGTACACCGGCGTACATCATCGTCCTCTGCGACGAACCTAATCAGCCTCAATACAGCGGGCAACCTTCTCACGTCTGGATTCGGTCATCATATTCGTAAGTGCTCGTGCGTCCCAACCTTGGTGATCGCGCAGCATCCATCCTCGTTAAACTGCACGCGTATACACTCCGTGATTGGGCCTTGCATCGTTGCTGCTGTTTATCCTATACGCTGCCTTATTACTTCCGGCGCTTCACCTCTTAATCCACGTGTGTTTCATGACGTCGCTTGCGTGCACGTGTATGTAGTAGCCATCATGAAATAGTCGGTGCACGAAATCATCATAAAAAATTTAACGATTTGCCCTTGCGTTTCCAGTGGGGGGATTAAAAAGGAAAAAAAAAACTAGCCGAAAGGTGGCTCGCGATTGCTCACTCTCGATAGATTCGCCTATCGGAGATTGCTTTATCGGAATCGGGGGCAGGGGATACTGAATTCTTTGCCGTCGGCGTATTTCGACGCTGCTCGCGGATATGAAAGGAAAGCCCGTGCCGTACGGAGTCGGAAGAGAAGATAGATGGGACAATTCCTATACGGACGCGCTCTACCGCCCGTATGCCTGTCTCTGGTTGCCTTGTCCTTCTCGCACTAGGAGTTCCTCTCGGCTGCTTACCCGGTTTGTGTATTCTTAAGTTTACTGCCCCACGCCAGTCGAAAGACAGATGTGCAGATGCTCTTTCTGCGTCGTGTTGTTGTTGCTTCGTTTATGAATTCCACGTCCTCTGCTCCGGTGCACGCTGGCCTATATATTGCAGTATGTTTTTTTTTTGTTTCGTTATACATTTCGTCGGCTTCGGAACGAGTGTGTATCGAGAACACTGTGTTTACGTTTAGCCTGCTACCCGGATAAAAGAATAAAGTTCACAGAAAGAGCGCCGGCTATTGAAAAATGTTGTTTGTTTGTTTCTTTGTTTCTTACTTTCTTTGTCTTTTTTCTTTCTCCGCGCGTTCAGCGTGAATATCAGTGTACCCCCCCCCCCCCCCCCGCACGAACAATGGTGGATCAGCCACTTGCTCTGTTTCGCGATTTCTGTGTAACGGGAAAGAAAAAAAAAACTTCAATTCAGTAGAAGGCACGTTTCTTCGGAACTTTGGGAAGATGTGTCATGGAAAACTTTGATATCGCATTTTAGATTGAAAAAAAAAAACGTTTTTTATTATGTTGCTTTCTATACTGCTCCTCTCTGTCTGATCTCCTAGATCACCTGCTTCGGGGGACAGTACATGGCTCAGCTTTGTAATGTGATTGTTTTTCGATTCCTGCTCCAGCACTATTGGTGACATAAAGCTTACGTGCCTTAGAAGATCAACGAAGCACCACGTTTCCTCGCGACCCGTCACGTATAGGGCTTAAATCTGGGGAACACGGAGCGATACGTGTTTGCGCATGTACAGGTTGAATTCTCAATCTTGTTTCGCGTTTTGCGTTTGAATAACTTCAATAAAAGTGGGTATCAGGACAAACTGGACATTCTTAGTCCCTGGGTCAGACGCGTTCGACTCGTCCCTCAATTTTTGGGTCCAAGATGAGATATCGGGATGCATTTAATCTTCGATGAGCCCACGGGTAGGAAAAATTTAAAAAGAAAGCTGAAGAAAGTAGAATACTAGAACGGAAGGTACATGCTACATCATCCTTTAAAAGTATTAGTACATTGCGCGCTGTACTTTCGTGTCATATTTGGAAGGACTTCGAGATATCTCCAAAACGCATTAACAGGTCTAAGGCTGTAAGGTTAGCGACATCTATTGCATGAATGCAGCAGGTGAATTTCATGTCTTCATGTGCGTACTTCTCGTTCAATTTTTTTTCTTATCCTACTTCTTTGTCTCCTTTTTTTCAGTTCAGCTGCCCACGTTTGTTTTGAGCGTAAGATGAGTTTGACCAGCGGTGAATGGCTTTTGAAAACCTACACCCGATATATATACTTAGTGAGGCCTTGTAAAGTATCTGCTGTACTTGCCTCGCTTTTCATTCTCATCAGGCTGATGCGCACAGAGCGAATAACTTTTATTGTTGTTTTTCGAAGCACTTACGGACAAAGAGATCGATGGACAAGCTTGCTCCCAACGCTTGCCCCCCCCCCCCTCCAAAAAAATATCTGTTGTGATTACGACCCGGGATGCATCATATAATCTTACATAACGCAAAGACACATGACATAGGCTCAAGTTGCAGTAATAAAAACAACAGATCTTTATTTTTTCCTATTTTTATTTGATCATATATCTTTGTATCCCAATTCCGCATGCGCGAAAAAAGTCTGAACACTAGTTCTTTGGACGGTGAAGCTTGTGTTAGGGACTCGCTTTCAGATGATAAGTGCCAGCACCGTCATTTCGTCACATATTTTTTGCCACAACCATGTGAGTGATTAATTTGTCCTTCCTTCCTTTCTTTTTTTTTAATTTTATTCACCAAGCCACTTTGCGGACTGCAAGGTAACGCTTCAGCTACAATCGCAAAGCTATTGGTTCAAACACCATCTATCTCCCCGCTTGTCCGATGCAAAAGTTTCGACAAGACAACTTAGTCAAACAGTCCAAAAATAAATGAACAAGCAATTAGTTTTCCAAAAGGAGAAAAACATTCACTTCTCTGTGGAGCTGCTATTGGCTTCGTGTTTCACAGAGACTGAAATTTGTATGTGGCTCAATGAACAGTACCAGCTCCGGGGCACTGGCAAGTATTCTTGATGTTTTGGGTCACGCCAGGAGAGAGAGGGATGACAATGCTGTATTTCTTTTCTGCTGTTATTACGTGGTATAGCGAAACTCCGCCTCGCCAACCACTTTCGTACTATCCTTCCGCTTTCTTGATCACCCCCCCCCCCCCTGAAACAGTCACAGCATATCCATAGAGTGAATGATCATGAGTGGAGCGAGGCGCCCGTCCGTCCATCCGTCTGTGCATGCGTCCGATCGCGTTCGAGAACGCAGATGGCGTGCGCGTAACACCGACGAGACGCGAGCTAAGAAAGTCAGGCGCAAGCGTCTTCAACGCACCCGTCACTCTGCTTTGTCCATGCCCGCCCCCCCAACGATCCACCACGTATGACGACTATCCTGGAAACTGATAGAGGCACTCGTTCTCCGCGCACTCAGGCAAAGCGCGCGCAGCAGCCAATCGGAAAGTAGCAGCTCTTCGGAGAGTAGCGCCCTCTAGGTAATTCGACGATAAATAGCCATTCATTTTTCTTGCTTTCTTTCTCGTCCCTTCTTCTCTCGGTTACGCGGGACCAGTGACAAGGTTAGACTAAGAGAACCTTCACCCCTAGAAGAAAAGAACATATGGCCACGTTCCTTTCCTCAAGTTTTGTTATCACCCGGTTACACTACCTTCAGCGCCAACCGCGCCTACGATGTTCGAGAATCTTCGAGGCTGTAGTGGATCGTTTTGTTAAGATTAAGCCCACTTCGCGAACAATACAGATTATTCGAGAACCTACGTCGCCTCTAGCGATAACGCTAGAATATTCGATAGCGAGGGTAGAAATTCCCAAACTTTTCATCACTTCTCAGTTGATCGACGGCCGATGCTCTGCTCGCCGCTACCAGTGCCAGTGCCTCACTGTAATCTAACTTTCCTTTTACGCGGCCACAATTTCGGCCCAAGTATAAGGTGTTTTTTCGACATACAGTTTTCTCCATTCATCCTCGTCACGAACCCGTGAAATGTGGTGGAGGTGCTTCCCATCCATGTACCGAACGCCCCACTCCAGTCAATAGGCAAGCCCCAACCATAAACCAACCATCCCCGGCAACCTCGGCCTGCGGGAAAGCCGCCGGCAACAAGGGCTACCTCCGAAGTACAGGGCTCTACCCGACAACCGTCGCAAGCCCAAGGCCACCACCACTACTGCATCAACTATGACAGTACCAACGCCCACCATGGTTGTAATGCAGCAGCCAAAGGAGCCACCCAACTTCCACGGATCTTCATTTGAAGAACCGGATACTTGGCTCGAGACGTACGATCGAGTAGCAGCCTTGAACCAGTGGGACCCGGAAGAAAAGCTGCGCTGCATCTATTTATACCTGGAAGACATGGCGAGGACCTGGTTCAAAAATCACGAGTCTGTACTTCACTCTTGGGATCTCTTTTGCGGTGCATTCCTGGAAACTTTCACGGGCGTCACCAGCAAAGAACGGGCCGCTGCTTTGCAGGAGACCCGGGTACAGCTGCCAAACGAAAATGTCACCATCTCCAAGGAAGAGATGACGAAACTATTTTGGCACGCCAATCATATTTATATGCTATTGCTGAGGACAAAAACCTCCGCTTCTTTATGCGGGGTGTGAAGCAAGAATTGTTCGCGGGCGTTGTTCACAACCCGCCCAAGACTGTTGACGAATTCCTCACCGAAGGCACGACAATAGAGAAGGCGCTTGAGCTACGCATAAGGCAGTATGGCCATCGCTCTTCAACAGTCAACTACGCCAAAGCCCCTGCCTTCAGCACGGACGACCTGCGTGAGACGATCGGACAGATCGTGCGGGAAGAGCTACGGAGCCTGTGCCTTCGTCGCAGCCCCAAGTGGACGGGATTGCCGACACTGTCCGCGAAAAAGTTCGGCAATCGCTTGGAGTTTGCAAAGCTCCGCAGCCTCGGTCGCAAGCGATGAGTTACGCTGCTGCAACCCGAAGCTACGATCCCCTCCACGGCCACGTGAAGAGGCCGCACCGTCGCAGTTCCGCCGCCAGCCACCACCACCGTCGACGCCATACCGTCTACTTGCCGGCCAGCGCAATGCTCCGAGGAAAACCGACTTGTGGCGTGCCCCCGATCACCAACCTCTCTGCTACCAGTAGGGTTGAGAGCTGGGCTAGTTGGTGAGACATCATTTAACCATATGGTGTAGTAGCGCAAATTTGACGGGGACGAAGAGGACAAGAAAACACGACACTCGCTACACTCGCAACTAATTTTTATTTCAGAAGCAGCACTTCATATATAACCCATAACCCTAGCGACACAGAAAAGAACTACGAACACTGAATCATTGCCAACAGAAGCTTTTGCGCATACTCAAGCGATAGTACACGGCAGTTAAGCTTAGACACTTTTAGATGACATAACTAAACACAGCCCTGGGTAACATCAAATAAAAAAAACAAAAAAACAAAAAAAAACAAAAACGCAAAAAAAAATTTGGGAATTCACACGTGTTTGAAACAAAATTTTGAAACAAGAAGGAGAGTATGACACATGCAAACACTGATATCAATTAAGCCCTTCGAGGTAGCTGGCTTCTCGGTTACTTAACGAAACCGATGACTGACTAATGCATCCTTCTTTTCTTTTTTTAATGTGAAAGGCTTCGACAATTTCTCTGGTTAGTTGGTTTCCATGACGGAAGACTACGGTTGTGTCACTGTACAGTGGTGAGCAGCCACACTGGGAACAGTGTCCCTTTATGTGAGAATGAATGTGTTAGTGACCCGACGCCACGACCTAACTGCAACGCGAGACGGCGAACGAGTGACCTTGACGTTCTTATCGACAGCCATAGTGTAACAGCTCTCATCGACACCGGAGCCGACTATTCAGTCATCAGTGGAGCGTTCGCTACGAAGTTAAAGAAAGTCAAACACGCCTGGGAAGACCCTGAATAAGAACAGCTGGAGGCCATCTAGTAACGCCGGAGAGAATCTGCTCAGCAAAAGTGTGCGCTAACAACCAGATTTACCCCGCAAGGTTCGTAGTACTACAGCGGTTCTCGGTAGATGTGATCTTTGGTATGGACTTCTTAGGCCTTCATGTTGCAGTCACCGATCTGAGATCCAAGTCGATAACACTATCAACAGAACACGCTCTACCGCCACACACGCCACCCGGGAAACAGGCCTTGAATGTACTAGAAGATCAAATCACCTTTCCTCCTCGATCCAGCATCAACATTTGCGTCGGCTCTCAAAAATCAGCATACATGTAAGGCGTTGTTGCAAGCGACTAGCAGCTCTTGATCAACCGCGAGATTTGCGTCGCAATAGGAATTGCCGAGCTGATAGGAGAGAAAGCAATAGTGATGCTCACGAACTTTAGCAAAGAGTACAAACACGTGAGCAAAGGCGCGACAATTGCCTATTTTGAAGAGATTGTTGAAGCCAGCAACGTTATCACCCTCGCCTAGTCTACTAAACTTGCTTCGACGAATCGGGGTCTCCACGGGAATTTCGACGTCAATCCGACTTTTCCTATGCATAAGCAAGAACGGGTGAAAAGCCTGCCCCGGCAATACAAGGACTGCTTTTCATCGTCATAAAAAATTCGGCAGACACCAGTAGCAAAACATCGCATCCTAACAGAGGAGAGTATCATACCACTGCGTCAGAGCCCGTACAGAGTTTCGACGCGACAGCAGGAGGCAATAAGAAAAGAATTCGGCTAAATGCTACGCGACAATATCGTACAACCTTCCAAGAGTCCGTGGGCGTCACCTGCAGTGCTAGTGAAAAAGAAGGACGGCACCATACGCTTCTGCATCGATTATCGTCACCTGAACAAAATCACGAAGAAGGATTTGTATCCTCTCCCTCAGATAGACGACACGTTTGATCAACTCCACCACGCGAGGTATTTTTTTGTCAATGGACCTCAAGACCGGCAATTGGCGAATTGAAGTTGATGAGAGAGACCGAGAAAAGATGGCCTTTATAACACCAGACCGCCTCTTCGAATTCAAGGTGATGCAGTTCGATCTTTGATTGGGCCCCGAAACTTTCCAACGCGTTGTGGATATCGCACTAGCTGGATTGAAGTGGCACACTTGCCTCGTGTACTTGGACAGTGTCGTCCTGTTTTCTTCAAGCTTGGACGAGCATCTCCGGCGCCTTGAAGCAGTAATTCAAGCAATCAAGACCTCCAGACTCATCCTCAAGCCAGAGGAGTGGCACTTCGTGTACGAATAATTCATGTTCTTGGGCCACGTGATAAGCAAGTACGGTATACGCCCCGACCCGCACAAGACAAGTGACATCGCTGCATTCCCCCCACTCACCGACAAGAAAGCCGTCCGTTGATTTCTCGGCCTCTGCGGGCATTACAGGCGGTTCGTCAAAAACTTCACCCGGATCGCCGTGCCACTCACTAACCTTACTAGGTCCAACGTGGAATGCAAGTGGGAAACGCCGCAGCAGGAAGCCTCTAAAGAACTAAAACGACCCCTGCAGAAGCCTCCGTTGCTTGCACATTGCGACAAATTCGCCGAAACAGAAATACATACTGATGCAAGCAGTGTAAGACTCGGCGCCGTTCCTGTGCACGGAACTTACGGACAGGAAAGGGTCATCAGTCACGCGAGCCAGTAGCTATTAAAGGCGGAAGCCAACTATGCTACAACAAAAAAGAGTGCCTTGCCGTTATTTGGGCTACCTCAAAGTTTCGCCCCTACCTTAACGGCAGGCCCTTCAAAGTTGTAAGCGACCACCACTCCTTTTGTTGGTTGGCAAACTTCGAAAACCCTTCGGGTCGTCTCACAAGATGAAGCCTAAGACTGCAAGAATTCGACATTTTTATTGTTCACAAGTCCGTAAGAAAGCAATCGTGTCCCTGTGGACGCACCATCGCAGGCAGATCGGCATGATGACTGCTTCTTAGGCACCGTAAGTTTCGACGACTTCCCTGAACGGCAACTAGCTGATCCAGAACTCGGGGGCTTTACGGAATACCTCGAGGGCAGTGCTGTCGTTGTCTCGAAGGTATTCGAGCGAGATCTGACGTCGTTTATCCTGCGAAACGATGTTCTCAAAAATAACTTCTCGGCAAGTCGAGCCAAGTACCTTCTCGTCGTGCCTTTCGCATTGCGACCAGAAGTACTCCAGGCCCTGTACGACGAGCTCACAGCCGGACACCTGGGTGTCCATAGGAAATTCATTACTGGCCTCGCCTTGATGCCGACGTAGTTCGTTACGTGAAGACTTGCCGAGATTGTCAGCGACGGAAAACAGCACCTACTAGGCCAGCTGGACTTCTACAGACCATCGAGCCACCACGGCGACCTTTCCGGAATCGGCATGGACCTACTAAGGCCATTTCCTACCTCGACTCCAGGAAACAAATGGATCATCGTCGCTACCCACTACCTCACACGATATGCCGAGACAGGGGCCCTGCCTGGGGACAGTGCATCTGAGGTAGCCAAGTTTTTTGTTGAAAACATCATTATACGTCACGGTGCGCCGGAGGCCCTTCTCACTGACAGAGGTGCGGCCTTTACGACGGAACTAACGCAGGCGATCCTGAGGTACAACCAGACAAATCATCGCCGCGCCACCGCCTACCATTCACAGACCAAAAGCCTCACTGAGCGGCTAAAGAAGATTTTCGCCGACATGCTGACCATGTACGTCGACGTCGAACACAAAACATCGGAAGCCATCCTTCAGAGCGTGACGTTCGCATACAACAACGCTACGCAAGAGACGACGCAGATGTCGCCATACAAGCTTGTCTACGGGAAGAACCCGACAACAACACTCGACACCATGCTGCTAAACGTCGCTGATGAAGAAAACCTCGACGTCACCATCTACTTTCAGTGCGTGGAAGAAGCTCATCAACTCACCCGCCTGCACATCAAGAATCAGCAGGCGGCCGACAGCCGCCACTACAATCTTTGACGAAGCTTCCTGGAGTACCAGCCCGGTGACCGTGTCTGGGTATGGACGCCAATACGCCATCGTGGACTCAGTGCAAATCTTTTGCGACGGTAACTTGGACCGCACAAAGTAGTTCGACGTCTCGGCCCACTCGACTACGAGGTGGTTCCTGACGGCATTACGAACTCTCAATTGCGCCGTGCTCGACCTAAATCGTCCATGTCGTGTGCCTCAAACCATTTCATGCGCAAACCTGAGGACTGTAATTTGTTGCTGTTGTGTGTGTTTATTGTCTTTATTATTGTACATTCGTCTTTTGTTAAAGCATCGGGACGATGCCTTTTTCAGAGGGGGGCAATGCCACGTTCCTGTCCTCAAGTTTCGTTATCACCCCGTTACACTACCTTCAGCGCCAACCGCGCCTAAAATGTTCGAGAGGCTTCGAGGCTGTAGTGGATCGTTTTGTTAAGATTACGCCCACTTCGTAAACAATACAGATTATTCGAGAACCTACGTCGCCGCAAGGGATAACGCTAAACTATTCAATGGCAAGGGCATAAATTCCGGCACGCTCCACCGCTTCTCAGTTAATTGATGGCCGACGCTCTGTTCGCCGTTACCAGTGCCAGTGTCTCACTGTAATCTCACTTTCCTTTTACGTGACCACAAGTTCGGCCTGAATAAACAGTTTATTATTCGACCTGCAGTTCTCTCCTTTCATCCTCCTCACGACCCCGTGACAATATACAGGTCCGTTTCACGCGGTCCAACGGGGCCAATGCATTATTCATTACTGCGCACATAATATCGCTTCACACTCAGGCCTGCAGAGACGGAATGCAATGCATATACGTGAACTTCTAGTTATCAGTGCGTGTTTAAGCACCCCGTGTGGTCAAAGATATAGGGTCGTCACCATGGTGCCAAATCAGCTGTGTCATCTTCTAAACGTTAAACTGATAAACCGATCTTATGAATCGACTTTATCGCAGCCTAGAGCCCACTATTCAGAGTGATGTCGCAAGCGGAGCTTCGGGAAAAACATTCTGGGACAGATAGTTAGTTACCTGAAACAAACCAGATGCTTGTATTCTGTTCGTTCAATTTTTTTCAGTCTGTCTTTTTACGTAACCACAGCGGTGCGACATGAAAATTCGTTAGTGCATTAAAATTGTGGGACAAACACAGTTGTGAGCGCGAATTCCTCTTGGTTTTAACCTACACATTACCGAATCCGAAGCTGATTGGGATCTCTTTTTATTTATTTCTTTTGTGCCCTGTACACTTTTTCTCGTGTCTGCTGGTCAGCAATAACTTAAAGAGTTTGCTCAGCTCTTCTACGTACAGAATACTACCATCCCTAAACGGGTATATTTTAATCAAGCCATACTGTGCTTTGAATATGTCTGAACACTGAACGAATTTGAATGAAACCTGCCACACTTAAAATACTTTCAGGCGCAGTAATTGTCTAATTCTGTTTTACCTCTTGCTTATTTTTTGTTATATATCAAGCCTCACAAGAAATCGCGAGGACTTTGTAGAGTTAGAAAATAGGGGATGTATGGGTATGCAGTTTACAGCGGCGTTTTGTTATCCGTGGGAGAAGCATTTTAACGTAAAAATAAAAACCTCGAGGTTCTGCAAAGAACGTAGCCCATTTTTTTGTATTCACATATTTTATTCATTCATACATTCATTCATTTGCTCCGGTTGAAATCTAAATATCGCAATTAAATTGGCTGCACGATATTGCCGCTGACGCACCGCCTACGTGCCAGCCTTTGTGCAAGCCAACCTTCTAAGCATGCGCAATGGTACAGCCACTGGGGACTGTACTATTATGCATGTCTCCAACACCGCAAGTTCCCCACCAATACGTGCAGCTGATACCCGGTGTGGTGTTGCATCGAACGCGACCAGTGCTTCAACGAACGCACTGACGTGGTCCCAGCGATATCCGCGTTCCTGGATGGCGGCGGCGCCTATGGGACTACTCCACCCACTGAGGCGATAAAAGATGAACGCACAATAACCGGGGGGACCTTCGGTTGTGGCTTGAACGTTTGCGTTTTGTGTTCTTTCTTCAGTGCGTCTACTCAGACACGGTGGCACCGACCCGACACCCCAGTCAGGACTCTGTGTACATGAAAAAAAATGGTTTTCATTCATTCGAGAAGCGACATTGTTTATTATACTAATTGTTGGTGTTTAACGTTTCGCAACAACCATAGGGGAGACGCTGTAGGGGAGGGCTCCAAAAATATCGACCCCCTTGGTGCTCTTTCACGTTCACCTAAGCCTAGTCCCACGGGCCTCAGGCATTTTGAGCTCCATCGAAAAGGGGGCCACCACGGCCGTGATTCACTCTTACGACCTGCGGGTCAGCATCCGAGAACCGTAACCACTAACGTCGCGTATCTCCGTCACAAGTCAGTGTACACACAAGAGCATTAGAATGTGAACATACAGCATGAGCTGATCAACTTCGAAGACCTATGATGATGTTCAGAAATGACCATGCCCCGTAACTCGGTTGCGCAAGAGCTCCGTCGCTTCGACTCATTCCTTTTTCATCACAATGCCACCGACCAACCACCTATGACGAACACGAATTGAATCGAAAATTAAACATACTCGCTAAACGAATCGATGAATAAATAAATAAATAAATAAATAAATAAGTAAGTAAAGCATGAAAGTACAATTTTAAAAGTACAAGTTTGCATGGCTTAGGTGCTTTTTGCCTTTAAGACCAGAATTTCGGCAAAGCAAATGCGCTGAACTAAATTTTTTTTCGTAATCAAGTTTTTGTGTCTGCGTGCCCATGAAATAGAGACCATAGGCGTGCATAAGGTTAGGTGCACTAAACAAGAACCCATATTGCTGCAAAGAACTAAGCACAAGCGCCCCCCCCCCCCCCCCGACGGCGTGCTTCATAATAATGTCTTGGTTGTGATGCATAAAGAGAAAGATAGAGGTAGATTTTATTGATTTCCATCAGATTACTGGGCTGGGTTCCCGCCTAGGTATTGCCACCGTGCTGGTCTAGTAGCTAAGGTACTCGGCTGCTGACCCGCAAGTCGCGGGATCGAATACTGGCTGCGGCAGCTGCATTTCCGATCGAGGCGGAAATTTTGTAGGCCCGTGGGCTCAGATTTGGTTGCATGTTAAAGAACCCCAGGTAATCGAAATTTCCGAATCCCTCCACTACGGCGTCTCTCATAATCACATGGTGGTTTTGGGATGTTAAACCCTACATATCAATCAAATCAATCAATCCTACCTAGGTGCTAACGGAGAGACCCTGTCTCCCGGATGCTTTCTTGGCATGCTGGATCGCCCAGAGTTGCTTGCCCAGGCCCTAACTGTACAGTGCAGTCCGCGAACGCGCCTGAAGGTCTTCACTGGAGGCCGCGACCCCAGAATTTCTTATTAATGCCAGACATTCCCATATGATATGGTCGGGAGTGGCTCTGGTGGCATAGTACTGGCAGATATCTGAGCTATAGACGTCGGGATATATGTGGTGCATGATGACGAAGTTCGTGTATGTGCTTGTTTGTAGCTGCCACCATAGAACGGACTGGGCTCGATTTAGCTTGGAGTGAGGCGAGGGGGGGGGGCACTCTCCCCTTTGGAGTCGATAATATTAGGTATTGTCTCAAAATTTAGTGAGCCGATCTTTCTATTCCCACACCAGCGCAGAAAAGTTCATTTAGGTGGCCGCTTCGTCTAACGCGACTCGGAACGTAAGACCTCGAGCCACATTGTGCGCCACATGTGACGCATTAAGTCCGAAAAATTATTAAGTATGCGATGCGCTCAATGTGAAATTTGTCCACATTCGTGAGCATCTATCTCATTTTTTTGGTTTCGTAGGCGCGAACGCTTTGCGAAGTATTCACGCACGTTTGCGTATTCGCTGAAGAAAAAAAAACAGACAAACAACATTTGAACCTGGCCAACATCAATCACATTTCTGTGACCACATGCAGCATCCTGGGCATGCCGTCATGGGGATCATCGTGTACTTACTCGGGTGGCGTTGTTTGTCTCGGATAGCCTACATATGGTTAAGAACACGCCTTTAGAGACAATGAGTCAGAGAAATAAACGAACAAAGATTACTCCACAGATATCGGGTGGCATGGAACTGCGTAAACTGAGACTGAGCAGACCTCGTTGGAGGGGGCTGCGAAAATAAAGCAAAAAAGAAAAGTTGGAGCATTCCCCCAAAGGCGAAGCAATGAATGCGATGGCAACAAACTGGAAGGTCACGCGAAGAATGCAAGCACACGGCAACGTGCCCCGCCTTTCTCACACACAAATGACGCACGAAACGTACTCACAGGTACTGATAAACGCAAATAAGCGTCTCAGGTTACTCAGGTTATAAGCGTTTCCGGTTACAGCTTTCGCGAGCGTCCACGGAATCACATGCTCGACGCACTTGCGTTAGTTACGATTGAGCGCGTGCATCTTCGTGTGACCCGCGAAATCTTCTTTTAATATCCGTCTGGTGTCTGCCCACTAGGTAATTACCGACCTTGCCTTTAGATGCCTGTAGCTCTTGCAAGTTTTTGGTATTGTGTTATCCGAGAATTTAGCCCAGGAGACCATCAAGAATGTAATATTTTTGTTTTATTCTTGAAAATAGAAGGGCAGAAAGAAAGAAAGAAAGAAAGAAACAAAGAAACAAAGAAAGGAAGAAAGAAACAAAGAAAGAAAGAAAGAAAGAAAGAAAGAAAGAAAGAAAGAAAGAAAGAGCTGGAACCTTGCACACCAATCAGTTTTCGCGCAAGTAAGAATTGCGAGCACATTTTACTCGGATCCTACAAGATCACAACTAACAGATCTGGAAGAACTACACCTTTTTAATGCTTCTAAATTGGTTATAGTAACTGTGTGTATGTCGCTTCAGAAAACGTTGCGTCAGATTTAATCATTTCATTTAGAATAAGTAACCTCAGCTATTGCAGTTGCTACTATTCCTTTAACGCAAAATAAGGTAGACTTTTTACTTCCTCAAAACACATCTATAGTATTCATGCAATACAGTATGAGATGCAACAGCAACTAAATATACTTAGCATGTGTGCGATCAGATAACAGTGGACTCGAGGTTCTTTGAAATTTCACTGACTGTAACCTCAATGCTGGCAATTGCTTCAACTTCAATGCTGGCAATTCAATGGTGGCAACACAACTGCTTGCGTTCCTGCACTTTTGAATGTTTTCGTCTCTTTGCGTGCTGACGTCCATATGATAATGCAATTAATTCAACAGTGAACACATAATCGGTACAATATTCGTGAATTTTTTTATTTGTTCTCAATTAAGGGGTGATTCTGGCATTTTTAACTTTTTTACTTTCTTAAAACTTTGCATAAAAAAACGACTTGACAATTGATCCAGCTTGTGCGCCCAACTTTTGGCTTCTCTGCCTATTGACAATAGGACCATCCGATTGGTGTTTTTATGTTAGCCTCTCCACGAACACTGGCCAATCCTGATAGCACTCCAACCTGCTTTTCTTCCAGCAGTCTCCGTCATGCGGTTCCGTCACCTATTACCATTTATTTGTTCTACTATGTATCGTCAACAAATTGGCACATGTGCTCGCTCAAACGAAGGCACGTCACGTGTACTCGACTGCCCTACAGCAGTCGTGGTTTTGCGATGAGTAAACATAGCAAAAACGTGGTTGTCACTTCACTCGGCCGTATATATATGTATAACTGGGGAAGTGTATGTCGCGCATAAATAAGTATAGCTTGAGTTTATCCCTGCAGTCTCATGATTTTGATTCAGGACTTGAGGACTATTAGTGCCCCCGTCATTGCTCTAGATAAAAGCCACTCCACGCCAGTAATATATATATATATATATATATATATATATATATATATATATATATATATATATATATATATATATATATATATATATATATATATATATATATATATATATATCATCATCAGCCAGACTACGTCCACTGCAGGACAAAGGCCTCTCCCATGTTCCGCCAGTTAACCCGGTCCTGTGCTTGCTGCTGCCAATTTATACCCGCAAACTTCTTAATCTCATCTGCCCACCTAACCTTCTGTCTCCCCCTAACCCGCTTCCCTTCTCTGGGTATCCAGTCAGTTACCCTTAATGACCAGCGGTTATCCTGTCTACGCGCTACATGCCCTGCCCATGTCCATTTCTTCTTCTTGATTTCAGCTATGATATCCTTAACCCCCGTTTGTTCCCTAATCCACTCTGCTCTCTTCTTGTCTCTTAAGGTTACACCTACCATTTTTCTTTCCATTGCTCGCTGCGTCGTCCTCAATTTAAGCTGAACCCTCTTTGTAAGTCTCCAGGTTTCTGCTCCGTAGCTAAGTACCGGCAAGATACAGCTGTTATATACCTTCCTCTTGAGGAATAGTGGCAATCTACCTGTCATAATTTGAGAGTGCTTGCCGAATGCTCTCCACCCCATTCTTATTCTTCTAGTTACTTCAATCTCGTGGTTCGGCTCTGCGGTTATTACCTGCCATAAGTAGACATAGTCTTTTACAACTTCAAGTGCACTATTACCTATCTCGAAGCGCTGCTCCTTGCCGAGGTTGTTGTACATTACTTTCGTTTTCTGCAGATTAATTTTAAGACCCACCTTTCTGCTCTCCTTGTCTAACTCCGTAATCATGAGTTGCAATTCATCCCCCGAGTTACTCAGCAATGCAATGTCATCGGCGAAGCGCAGGTTACTAAGGTATTCTCCATTGACTCTTATCCCTAACTGTTCCCATTCTAGGCTTCTGAAAACCTCCTGCAAGCACGCGGTAAATAGCATTGGGGAAATTGTGTCCCCCTGCCTTACACCCTTCTTGATTGGTATTCTGTTGCTTTCTTTATGAAGCACTATGGTAGCAGTTGATCCCCTGTAGATTTCTTCCAGAATGTTTATATATACTTCATCTACGCCCTGATTCCGCAGTGTCTGCATGACGGCTGATATTTCTACTGAATCAAACGCCTTCCCGTAATCTATGAAGGCTATGTATAGGGGTTGGTTATACTCTGAGCATTTCTCTATTACCTGATTGATAGTATGAATGTGGTCAATTGTTGAGTAGCCTGTTCGAAATCCTGCTTGTTCCTTTGGTTGATTGAATTCTAATGTTTTCTTTACTCTGTTAGCAATTACCTTTGTAAATAGCTTGTATACTACAGAGAGCAAGCTGATCGGCCTGTAATTCTTCAAGTCCTTGTCATCTCCTTTCTTATGTATTAAGATGATGTTAGCGTTCTTCCAAGACTCTGGTACTCTTCCCGTCAGGAGACACCTCGTAAACAGGGTGGCTAGTTTTTCTAACACAATCTGTCCTCCATCTTTCAGCAGATCTGATGTTACCTGATCCTCACCAGCAGCTTTGCCCCTTTGCATGCTCTCCAAAGCTTTTCTGACTTCTTCTATCATTACTGGTGGGGAGTAATCTGGGTTACTGCTAGTTCTTATAGTATTAAGGTCGTGGTTGTCTCGGCTACTGTACAGATCTCTGTAAAACTCCTCCGCTATTTTAACTATCCTATCCATATTGGTAGTTATTTTGCCTTCTTTGTCCCTTAGTGCATACATCCGACTTTTGCCTATCCCAAGTTTCCTCTTCAATGCTTTGACACTTCCTCCGTTTTTCAGAGCGTGTTCGATTCTCTCCATGTTATACCTTCTTACATCGCATACCTTACGTCTATTAATCAACTTCGAAAGCTCTGCCAGTTCTATTTTGTCTGTTGTACTTGACACTTTCATGATTTGACGCTTCTTAATTAGGTTTTTCGTTTCCTGGGAAAGCTTGCCAGTGTCCTGTCTAACTACCCTGCCTCCAACTTCCACTGCACACTCCGTAATGATACTCGTCAGATTATCATTCATTGTATCTACGCTAAGGTTGGTTTCCTCACTAAGAGCCGAGTACCTGTTCTGCAGCGACACTCTGAATTCCTGTACTTTCCCTCTCAGTGCTAGCTGATTGATTGGCTTCTTGCGTATCAGTTTCTGTCGTTCCTTCTTCAAGTCTAGGCAAATTCGAGACCGTACCATTCTATGGTCACTGCATCGTACCTTGCCAATCACTTCCACATCCTGCACGATTCCAGGGTGTGCACTCATTATAAAGTCTATTCCGTTCTTATTTTCGCCATTAGGGCTCCTCCATGTCCACTTGCGGTTTTCTCGTTTTCGGTAGAAGGTATTCAAAATCCGTAAATTATTGCGTTCTGCGAATTCTACTAGTAGCTCTCCTCTGGCGTTTCTAGTACCGATGCCATAATCTCCTACTGCCTGGTCTCCAGCCTGATTCTTCCCTACCTTTGCATTAAAGTCGCCCATCACTATAGTATACTGTGTTTTTACCTTACTCATTGCCGATTCCACGTCTTCATAGAAGCTTTCAACTGAAGCGTCATCATGGCTGGATGTAGGCGCGTAAGCCTGTACTACCTTCAACTTGTATCTTTTATTCAGTTTAATTACGATACCTACCACCCTTTCATTGATGCTATAGTATTCCTCTATGTTGCCAGCTATGTTTCTGTGAATTAGGAACCCCACTCCCAGTTCTCTTCTGTCTGCCAAGCCCCTGTAGCAAAGGACGTGCCCATTCTGTAGCACCATATAGGCCTCATCTGTCCTCCTAACCTCACTGAGCCCAATTATGTCCCATTTTACACCCTCTAGCTCCTCGAATAGTACAGCTATACTTCCCTCACTAGATAAGGTTCTAGCATTAAACGTTGCCAAGTTCAGAATCCAATGGCGGCCTGTCCGGATCCAGAGATTCTTAGCACCCTCTGCTGCGTTGCAGATCTGACCGCCGCCGTGGTCAGTTGCTTCGCAGCTGCTGGGGACTGAGGGCCGTGAGTTATTTGACGTAAGCATGTGGGAGGTAGTGGCCAGATACTGCACCAGAATGGCCAATCCTTCTCTGGTGAGGGAGTGCGTTCTCGGCGGTGTTTGCCGGTGAGGCCGCACCCCAGGCCTCTTAATGCAGTTCCATCAACACGCGGATTTTTTTTTAATCCGGTTGGGAACTGCGCGGTACCGGGATTTGAACCACGGACCTCTTGCATGCGAGGCGGATGCTCTAACCACTACGCCATCGCCGCAGCTATATATATATATATATATATATATATATATATATATATATATATATATATATATATATATATATATATATTGCTCTGCCTAGTAAGAATTATCAAGACATTTAAATGCCACTTTTAATATTTTCGCAGCATCTTCAATAAAGTTACGAGGAGCGCGTCACCATGTTTTTAAAAACTTCTTTTATCCAGCGTTTGAAGCTGAATTACTTTTCGGCACAATACCGTGTACCGGATAACATAAACATATTCAAATTATGTCTCTTTCATACGCTTTCAGCATATGAAAACTATTAACGTTTATTGTCAAGTGTCCAAAGAACTATTTGCCAAGCATTCCGGCTGAGAAAACGCCAAAGTGCTGTATAAATGTCACAAAAACTAAAATGCGTTAGTTTAAGGCATCTTCATAAATAGAACAACGACTTCGTCCTGCATTCCGCGCCATATCATTCAGCTACATGTATTGTGGATTTTTCATTCAGCCTTAAACAAGAAGCTGGTTCTGAAAAAAAAAAACGTCAGGTGTTCGGCATGCACCGAAACAATCAATTGACTTTTTAACTAGATAGCGCCTCGTAGTCTACTAAATACGCGATATATCATCGCTGCGATAAATGAGATTAAAACAAACACTGATTAGAACAACTGAGTGGGTCACTGTTATAACAAACTCCAGCTAATTCGCTGCGGCTGCCTCCCCGAGAGAGCCAGCGTCACTCGTTTTCCCGTCCCTCCCGTCCCCGCCCCATCGCGCTGCAGCGGCCGCAACTGACCCTACAGCTGACACGTGCTCTCCCATAGAAAGGCGCCCGACGAGGCAGGCCGTACCATGCGCTCTTTCATCCAGCGGCCATGGTATGATCCTACCCACCGCGAGATAAGGGCACCTGAGTGAGCGTCCACCTCCTCTGCACCACGGGCAAAGCAAGCGTGGGATATTAGAGCACTCGCGGCCGCGTCGTGATGATGTGGCGACGCGCTCTCGTTGCGCCATATTGCTGGTAATGGTGCAATTACTATAGTCCCCCTCTCCCCGATATTTACGTGAATAGCGGTAAGTGGTAGATATAAATAGCTTGCAGTTTGAACGTTCAAGTAGGGACTCCTCAGTGGCTCAGCAGTTAACGCTTCATGAAAGTTCAAGAAAGAAGAAAAACCAGAAAAATACTCTGGTGCGTGAAATCCAACGTGGGTCCTGTGAATCGTGAGTGCGAGGCGTTAACCACCGTTCAAACGGCAAGCTATTCATATCTACCACTTACTGCTGGTGAAGAGCATCTCGGGGGGAATTATCGTGTTTTCGGCACTACCAGCAAGATGGCGCAATGAGCGCGCATCGACAGATCGCACAGTGGCGCGCGCTCTAATCAACCACGCGTACTTTGCCCCGCTCAGAGGAGAGGAGCGACGCTTCCTCGCACGCCCTTATCTCGCGGTGGGGAGGAGTGGAGGATCGTACGCCTTGGCTGGTCTCGGGCTTTGCCTGGAACGATTCGGTTGTAGTTACCGGGCGCACAATGGTCACTGCGATCATTGCAGTCTCCGTATGCGAAAAGCGCGTGCTTTTCAGACACAGTGAAGACGCTCATTCGCGTGCATATGTACCTGTGAGGGTGTTTCATGCGTCATTTGAGCGTGAGAAGCGTCGTGTACGATCTACTTTCTATTCTGCGCGTGACCGTCTAATTTGTTGCTATCACGTTCACTACTTCGCGTTTGCGGAGAAGCTGTGACTCTTTTTCTCGATTGTTTTTATTTGTTGCATTTACAGATATATAGATAAATATACATACACGGTGAGTGATGCCGACGCGGGCGTCGAAATTCAGCGGAGAGGGTCCCTGTTATTGCTACCAAAATAAAAAAATAAACTGCGAGTGGGCGCACGGACACGAAAGAGAAAGTGTCGTGACTGCGATCACCGACGCAGCAGTGTGCCCGCATTCCGCTGAGTGGAATGGCTCGCTTTATTTTTCGCGGCGTACCACTCAACCTACTAACATAAAGAAAAATATTTAAAAAATTGGGACAGCTTCTGGGTGAATACGACGAAACTGAATGGTTGCTGGAACATTCTGGGCTGTCCGTACGGGATGCGCGTCATAGGACGAGCCTGTTTTGGCCGCTGCAGAGGCGATAGACGAATCTCGGAATACGCTTATTCATATTGCTATGCTTCGGACCGGGTTCGTACAGCTCTTTAACATCATACAACACAGCTTGTGTAGCAAAGTCGCTTATATTGTCTAGACCACGGTCAGCATTCGCTCAGTCGGGCGGGACGGTCTCTCGCAGACAAGAATCTCACATCCACTTTGCCGAGTATAAAAAGCGCGCTTGTTGCCTCTCTATGCTTAGTACAGTAGTGTTCAAACTTCGTTTTAGGCGGCCAATGCCGCGTCGCCGTATAAAAGAGCGATATTGCTATATGGAGATTTAGTGCAATTCATTTTTTTGTGTCAGTAATCGATTACACGAGAAAATTGTATCAGTCTTATTAGTTATGGTATCTCCAATGAGATTAAATAGGCTGTGACAAGATCACCTATCAATTGCTATAACAGTGTTCAGCAAATAAAATTTGAAGTCCAAATGTACCTATGCAAAATGGACTGTGAAAGAATATTTCAGTGCAAGATAAGCCCCATAAATTGCTGGCTATAAACCAATACCACCGCAGGCGACCATCATTTTGTCATGGACTGTGTTTTTATGTTCTGCATTGAGCGAAGCCATCGTCGTCTAACTTTTAGTCGATGCATAAGGTTCAATTTTAATGCTAGGCAAAAGGAAGCTGAAATGGCTGCATGGCACGCGCATTTCGATGATGATGATATGTTGTGTTTAACGTCCCAAAACCACCATATGATTATGAGAGACGCCGTAGTGGAGAGCTTCGGAAATTTCGACCACCTGGGGTTCTTTAACGTGCACCCAAATATGAGCACACGGGCCTACATTATTTCCGCCTTCATCGGAAATGCAGCCACCACAGCCGGGATTCCATCCCGCGACCTGCGGGTCAGCAGCCGAGTACCTTTGCCACTAGACCACTGTGGCGGGGCCACGCGCACCTCAAAAGGAACAAAATCATTCACCGGAATGCAGATGCTTGCACAACAGGCACTTGCTGTGCAAGCAGCTTGCTGTGCGGACTCACTAGGACTCAAACTGACCAGCCTATTGCTCAGCCAGATTCACAGCTTGACTTGAGTCTAAGTGAGCCTGAGTGAGTCTATTCATGAGTAGACTAGCGTAACGTTGCCTTTCTCGACCATGGTGTAAATGCTCTTCAACGTCATTATCTCCCTTAATCGATAATACGATCTGCCTAGTGATCTTGTACCTTCAAATATGAATTATCAGTGCTTAAAATTAAGTAAGGACGTTTTCATGACGCATGCGTGCGACTGAATATATACCAAGAATGTCCGGTGAAAAAGTTTGCGAGGGAAGGTAATGACACCCCTTCCTCCTAACTAATGCATTCGATAAATAAACATTGAGCTAGTGCAAGAACGCTAGTGCACGGAAAAATGCATGAATAGAGTTAAACGTAAACATTTTGACAGCAATCTGTCTGGCTGGGTAGAAAAGTTTAGAAAATTGAAATTGCTCCAGCCACAGTTCAAATAGAGCCCGACGTTTCGAGACCGACTCGGTCCCTTCCTCAGGGGGTGACTGTCTTGGTCATGGAAGTGTCGTCGCGTCGTGTTCTCTCACCACGGCTCCGGTTTTCCCTTTCCACCACGTTTCGGAGACCGTGAACGTACACCGAAGGCATTGTTCCCAGCGAGTGGTTCACGTTGGCAGGCGTATGCTGAATGTGCCAAGACTCGAGCAAGAGCCTCTTTCCCAAATTCCGTTCTGTTTCAATAACAGAAGCGCCGTCTAAGTCAATTTTATGGTCGTGCTTCTCGCAGTGCTCCGCCAGAGCGCTACGTTGCACTTCCATCTTCCTGACGTCGTTCTTGTGTTGGCGCATTCTTTCCGGGAAACACTTGCTCTCGCCTATGTAGCAGGCTGGACACCCAGAACACGACACTTTGTAGACAACGCCCGGGTGTAGCTCCCTCGGAGGTCGGTCTTTCGGCCGCGGTAGCAAGCGAGCGAGCGTCGAAACAGGTTTATGGATTACCGTGACCCCGGCTTTTCCTAGGACTCGCGAGAGCTGTTCACTTATGCCCGGCACATATGGAATGGCGACGCGGTTGTTTGGCGTCTTCGTTTCTCTCGTGTGCGGTGGTGTGGCCAGGGCAGAAAGGGGGTCGGGCGGTGTGTCGCTTGCAGGTGTCTTTCCGCGGTGCGGTGGTTGTCGTCTCGACAAACGGCGTGACGCCCGGCGGATGAACGCTTCTGTGTAGCCATTCCTTCGTAGCTCGGCGACAATCCTCTTTTCTTCTTTCTTCCTCTCACCTTCCGACGTGCAGATTACTCGTGCACGTGAAAGGAGTGCCGAAACCACTGAAGCTTTGTGGGCAGTTGGATGACAGGACGCAAAATGCAAATACCTGCCGGTGTGAGTTGGCTTTCTATACACCGAAAAGGTCATGCGCTCGCCCTGTCGTCTGACTAAAACATCGAGAAACGGAAGCGCCCCGTCTCGCTCTCGTTCCACCGTGAACTGTATCGCTTGGTCGATGGAGTTTAGATGTTCGAGGAAGCTGTCTACTGCTGCCTTCTTTATTATGCAAAAACAGTCATCCACGTACCTCACAAATACTTTCGGCCTGTCAATAAAGGAGCCCAGTGCCGTCTCTTCTATGTGTTCCATTGTGAGGTTCGCAGCCGTAACGGAGATCGCCGCTCCCATCGCGGTCCCGCTGGCTTGTCTGTAGAAGCTCCCGTTGACGCTGAAATACGTCCCCTTGAGGCAGTATTCCAGTAGGCGACACAGTTCGTCGACGCCCAGGCAGGTTCTTTCATCCAAGAGCTCGTCTTGGTTCAACGCTGCTCGTGCGCTAGATACCGCTAGTGCTACGGGCACACTGGTGAACAGGGACACGACGTCGAACGAGACGAAGCACTCATCGCTGCTCACGGTCACATCTCTCACGCGCTCCAAGAAGTGGCTGGCGTCGCGTATGTGGGTTGGTGTTTGCCCCACGAGCGGCGCGAGAGTCCGGTGGAGATACTTGGACAGCGCCCGGAGTGGAGATGTTGTAAAATTCACGATAGGACGGAGCGGAACTGTGGGCTTGTGGGTCTTGGGAAGCCCGTAAAATCCTGGTGCAGAGCCGTTCCGGCAGATGAGCTGGAGGTTTGTGTTTCTCGCCTTCGGGTGCGCTTTAAAGATATCCGCCAGGACCTTGTTCATTTCCCTTTGGACACTTGGTGTGGGGTCCTTCGTCAGCTTTTCGTAGGCCGGACTGTCCAGCAGGTCTCGCACTTTGTCGTTGTATGCCTCCCTGTCGAGCAGGACCATTGCGTTCCCTTTGTCGGCCGGGAGGATGACAACCTTATCATCATTTCGGAGCGCATGGATCGCCTTACACTCCTCTCTCGACAGGTTGTGCTCACGGCGCTTTCCTATTTTTGATAGTACGCCGATAGCCTTGAGACGCATGTTCTCCCGAATGCCGCTGTCGAGTCGCCTTATGCCTTCCTCCGTAGCCGCGATGATCTTCGGCAGTGACGGACGTGTCGTGGTCGTGTTGAAGTTGTGTCCCTTTTGCCAGCATGCTGTGCTCTGTCGGGGAGAGTTGTTTGGAGGACAGATTGACGACGAAATTCTCGTTGTCTGGACTGTAGTGGTGTTTTTCTCCTTGAAGCGTCGCAAGCTTACTTTTGTGGGTCGCTTGTTGTTCCTGCGCTGTTGTTGCAGCCACATTTCGTGCGAACTCCTCCAGTGACGGAAAGATGTCGGGCAGTCGATGTTGGAGTTGCCGTCGTAGAAAGAACAGGTCTAATTCCTTCTTCTTGATGACGCTGTGGCACTCATGGATTCGGGCGTTTAGTAGCCGCCGTTCTGCTTGTGCGATGATCTTGTTGCCCTCCGCCGTGTGCACCAGGCCCTTGAGCTGAAGGCTTCGTCGTATCACGTTCCTCTCCCGACAGGTCCTCGTGAAGTCGAGATGGTTGCGGTAGGTCGTGACGCCGCGTGCTACGTTCACGTACCGCTTTGCGAGGAGCGCTGCTTCCTGACCGAAGTCACTGCGTAATGACTTAAACGTAAACATTTTGACAGCAATTTCTCTGGCTGGGTAGAAAAGTTTAGAAAATTGAAATTGCTCCAGCCACAGTTCAAATAGAGCCCGACGTTTCGAGACCGACTCGGTCCCTTCCTCAGGGGGTGACTGTCTTGGTCATGGAAGTGTCGTCGCGTCGTGTTCTCTCATCACGGCTCCGGTTTTCCCTTTCCACCACGTTTCGGAGACCGTGAACGTACACCGAAGGCATTGTTCCCAGCGAGCGGTTCACGTTGGCAGGCGTATGCTGAATGTGCCAAGACTCGAGCAAGAGCCTCTTTCCCAAATTCCGTTCTGTTTCAATAACAGAAGCGCCGTCTAAGTCAATTTTATGGTCGTGCTTCTCGCAGTGCTCCGCCAGAGCGCTACGTTGCACTTCCATCTTCCTGACGTCGTTCTTGTGTTGGCGCATTCTTTCCGGGAAACACTTGCTCTCGCCTATGTAGCAGGCTGGACACCCAGAACACGACACTTTGTAGACAACGCCCGGGTGTAGCTCCCTCGGAGGTCGGTCTTTCGGCCGCGGTAGCAAGCGAGCGAGCGTCGAAACAGGTTTATGGATTACCGTGACCCCGGCTTTTCCTAGGACTCGCGAGAGCTGTTCACTTATGCCCGGCACATATGGAATGGCGACGCGGTTGTTTGGCGTCTTCGTTTCTCTCGTGTGCGGTGGTGTGGCCAGGGCGGAAAGGGGGTCGGGTGGTGTGTCGCTTGCAGGTGTCTTTCCGCGGTGCGGTGGTTGTCGTCTCGACAAACGGCGTGACGCCCGGCGGATGAACGCTTCTGTGTAGCCATTCCTTCGTAGCTCGGTGACAATCCTCTTTTCTTCTTTCTTCCTCTCACCTTCCGACGTGCAGATTACTCGTGCACGTGAAAGGACGTTTCGAGACCGAGTCAGTCTCGAAACGTCGGGCTCTATTTGAACTGTGGCTGGAGCAATTTCAATTTTCTAAACTTTTCTACCCAGCCAGACAGATTGCTGTCAAAATGTTTACGTTTAAGTCATTACGCAGTGACTTGGGTCAGGAAGCAGCGCTCCTCGCAAAGCGGTACGTGAACGTAGCACGCGGTGTCACGACCTACCGCAACCATCTCGACTTCACGAGGACCTGTCGGGAGAGGAACGTGATACCACGAAGCCTTCAGCTCGAGCGCCTGGTGCACACGGCGGAGGGCAACAAGATCATCGCACAAGCTGAACGGCGGCTACTAAAAGCCCGAATCCATGAGTGCCACAGCGTCATCAAGAAGAAGGAATTAGATCTGTTCTTTCTACTTCGGCAACTCCAACATCGACTGCCCGACATCTTTCCGTCACTGGAGGAGTTCGCACGATATGTGGCTGCAACAACAGCGCTGGAACAACAAGCGACTCACAAAAGTAAGCTTGCGACGCTTCAAGGAGAAAAACACCACTACAGTCCTGACAACGAGAATTTCGTCGTCAATCTGTCCTCCAAACAACTCTCCCCGACAGAGCACAGCGTGCTGGCAAATGGGACACAACTTCAACACGACCACGACACGTCCGTCACTGCCGAAGATCATCGCGGCTACGGAGGAAGGCATAAGGCGACTCGACAGCGGCATTCGGGAGAACGTGCGTCTCAAGGCTATCGGCGTACTATCAAAAATAGGAAAGCGCCGTGAGCACAACCTGTCGAGAGAGGAGTGTAAGGCGATCCATGCGCTCCGAAATGATGATAAGGTTGTCATCCTCCCGGCCGACAAAGGGAACGCGATGGTCCTGCTCGACAGGGAGGCATACAACGACAAAGTGCGAGACCTCCTGGACAGTCCGGCCTACGAAAAGCTGACGAAGGACTCCACACCAAGTGTCCAAAGGGAAATGAACAAGCTCCTGGCGGATATCTTTAAAGCGCACCCGAAGGCGAGAAACACATACCTCCAGCTCATCTGCCGGAACGGCTCTGCACCAGAATTTTACGGGCTTCCCAAGACCCACAAGCCCACAGTTCCGCTCCGTCCTATCGTGGATTTTACAACATCTCCACTCCGGGCGCTGTCCAAGTATCTCCACCGGACTCTCGCGCCGCTCGTGGGGCAAACACCAACCCACATACGCGACGCCAGCCACTTCTTGGAGCGCATGAGAGATGTGACCGTGAGCAGCGATGAGTGCTTCGTCTCGTTCGACGTCGTGTCCCTGTTCACCAGTGTGCCCGTAGCACTAGCGGTATCTAGCGCACGAGCAGCGTTGAACCAAGACGAGCACTTGGATGAAAGAACCTGCCTGGGCGTCGACGAACTGTGTCGCCTACTGGAATACTGCCTCAAGGGGACGTATTTCAGCGTCAACGGGAGCTTCTACAGACAAGCCAGCGGGACCGCGATGGGAGCAGCGATCTCCGTTACGGCTGCGAACCTCACAATGGAACACATAGAAGAGACGGCACTGGGCTCCTTTATTGACAGGCCGAAAGTATTTGTGAGGTACGTGGATGACTGTTTTTGCATAATAAAGAAGGCAGCAGTAGACAGCTTCCTCGAACATCTAAACTCCATCGACCAAGCGATACAGTTCACGGTGGAACGAGAGCGAGACGGGGCGCTTCCGTTTCTCGATGTTTTAGTCAGACGACAGGGCGAGCGCATGACCTTTTCGGTGTATAGAAAGCCAACTCACACCGGCAGGTATTTGCATTTTGCGTCCTGTCATCCAACTGCCCACAAAGCTTCAGTGGTTTCGGCACTCCTTTCACGTGCACGAGTAATCTGCACGTCGGAAGGTGAGAGGAAGAAAGAAGAAAAGAGGATTGTCGCCGAGCTACGAAGGAATGGCTACACAGAAGCGTTCATCCGCCGGGCGTCACGCCGTTTGTCGAGACGACAACCACCGCACCGCGGAAAGACACCTGCAAGCGACACACCGCCCGACCCCCTTTCCGCCCTGGCCACACCACCGCACACGAGAGAAACGAAGACGCCAAACAACCGCGTCGCCATTCCATATGTGCCGGGCATAAGTGAACAGCTCTCGCGAGTCCTAGGAAAAGCCGGGGTCACGGTAATCCATAAACCTGTTTCGACGCTCGCTCGCTTGCTACCGCGGCCGAAAGACCGACCTCCGAGGGAGCTACACCCGGGCGTTGTCTACAAAGTGTCGTGTTCTGGGTGTCCAGCCTGCTACATAGGCGAGAGCAAGTGTTTCCCGGAAAGAATGCGCCAACACAAGAACGACGTCAGGAAGATGGAAGTGCAACGTAGCGCTCTGGCGGAGCACTGCGAGAAGCACGACCATAAAATTGACTTAGACGGCGCTTCTGTTATTGAAACAGAACGGAATTTGGGAAAGAGGCTCTTGCTCGAGTCTTGGCACATTCAGCATACGCCTGCCAACGTGAACCGCTCGCTGGGAACAATGCCTTCGGTGTACGTTCACGGTCTCCGAAACGTGGTGGAAAGGGAAAACCGGAGCCGTGTTGAGAGAACACGACGCGACGACACTTCCATGACCAAGACAGTCACCCCCTGAGGAAGGGACCGAGTCGGTCTCGAAACGTCGGGCTCTATTTGAACTGTGGCTGGAGCAATTTCAATGAAGAGTTGAATATGAACAGAAGCCAATATAAGGCTGATAGCGGAGCGGATATATGTGCGAACCGTCGGTAACACTGGGTGATCCATGCACGTCTTCGTATACGTGGCCTCTACACTGTACTATAACTCTTCACTTGATGACCCTTTCGAAATAAACCAATATATGGACTATATTTATTAATTGACAACTTTTATTATTCTTGTCCACCGCGGTGCTCGCATTTCGATGTGCGTGAAGTTCACGCTGGAAACCCGTGTTCTGTGCGATGTCAGGGCACGTTAAACAACGCCACATGGTTGAAATTAGCGGATCACACCACTACGGTGCCTCTCATAATCATATCGTGGTTTTCGTCAGGTTAAACCACTCTTATTACCTGCTCATACTTCGACAGGGTCATTGTGTACCCCCTGTATACTGACTTGATTTCGTCTTCAGTTTGGTTGAAGTGTTTACTTGCTGGTGGTGGTTTAAAATTGATTGATTGATTGAGCATTCTCCTGATTGATTGATTGATTGAATAATTGATTATTTGATTGATTGATTGATTGATTGCTCTCACGCAGGCCACAAGGCCGCCATCACTTGCCTGCACATGGCCCCATCGGGCCTGCACCTGCTAAGCGGCTCCGAGGACACAGACGTGCTCGTTTGGGATCCGGTGACGGGCGAGCTTAGGAGGAGGCTAAGGTGAGCCTGTGTCCAAATACTGCCTTTCATAACGTGTAACCGGTTGTATATGTGACGTGGGTGGTAGTTTTCTTCAACCTTCCTATAACTCCATTAGGCTTGCCTTTGAAGGGAGTGCTAAGCTGAGTGTAGTGCGAGCGAGAAGCATCCCCTCTTGAGTTTGACTCCCTAGCTTTCCGTCGCAGTCACCACGTGGCCGGTGTGCTGTGCGTTACGTGTACGAACGCCGAGGACCTGGTGCTGAGTGGCTCCGAGATCGGCGTAGTGGTGTTGGCGCGCTTGGACACCGGGCAGCTGGTTCAGCGCCTCGAGAACCACCGCGGTGTCGTCAGCGCCGTGGCTGTCAACCGCGGCGACGACATTTTCGCCACCGGTACGTGACGCTTGCCCATCACCAGCTTCCCTGCTACGCTTTAGCGTTGTACTAAAGGGGTATACTGACACGAAATTTCACGGTTTTGATAGCTTCCGGAATTCATTCCCGTCAACATGCGTATATCATCTGCAAAATATCAACGGTGAAGGATGGGAAAATGAAAATAGAAAGAAAAGAACGGCAGGGAAGTTAACCAGCCTATAGGCAGCCGGTTTCTTTCCATGCGCATTAGAAGGGGATGGGGGAGATTAAAGATAGAGAGCAGAGAGGGAATATAGCTTAATTGGAAAGTATTCTAAATTAATTTTGATGTTTGCGCAGCGATCGACTCCATCGTGCTAGTGACATCCTCAAAGAGGATGGACCCTCGGGGACGCCTTGCTTTCCTCAAAAGACCACGCTGCAGCAAGTCATGACGACGTCATAGCCGCCATTTGTTTTTGGTCGCTTTTGCTCAAGCAGACTATTACTCGGCAGCTACTCGCGAGTCTGTCGCCACGGCGCACGAGTTGATAGTGTCGCGTTAGATGATAGTTCTGTTCGTTTCTTATTCGAAAAAACTTCACGCGAACCACACGGAAGTGCGTCACAGTTCTCTGTGCTGACATGGTCGAGCGTTTCACCCGCCAGGTGGTGATAGTTGTGCACCCAGGCTCTTGTCATTTTTGAAACCGAAACTGACACTGGTCGGTAATTATGAGCATGTGATAGTTATATGTCGTGCGCTGCAGACATGGGCCGTGTCATGACTAACAGGCCCTCAGGAACACATTGCAGCAAAAAAAAAACGTGAGGCCATAATTTTTGTGTCAGTACCCTTTAACACATGTTGTTTCGAACATCAGTTGATGCATTGAAATTACTTAATTGTAAATTCACTGCTTAACTCGTAAGAAACTTATCATTTTCATGCTCTAAAACTACCGCTGTGGTGTACAGTTGTGGGTATCGGCAGCACCTATAGGCAATAGTTTTGAGATCATACCGATGGTATTTTCAGTTCAATATTTCATTTCCTTCTTACTGTTCCAACTTGAGAGATCAACTTAGCTTTTTCGTTTAATCAGTGCTTATTAAATACTGATCATAATTGGTAATACGTAGGTGCGCTGGTAATGACAGTGACTCACCGCCCATCGCCTGTCATTGTCGTTCAAAGCATTAGCGAAGGCTACTAGACTGCGCCATGATTTATTTTAAAAACTAGGACTTTGTGAGATCAACCCCAGGTATTTGTGTAATGGACCAGTCATAGAAAAAGTAAAGAATTCATGGTACATTTCTGGCAGCCACAGATGTCGGCAGAATCTTTCCAAGATTCGTAAAATCCAGCCTAAGGTGGTTCTGTTTGTGAGTATCCCTTTGTGCGGAATAGAATAAGATGTTCTGATGTACGGTCTGTCAAGCACGCTGTGCTAAGTTAAACGGAAAGCTGTATGCTGGCGAATGATTTCTGCACTCTCTGCGGAGAATTTCTTCTTGTTAGTTGCACTGCAAAGCCACGAGGCGTGATTCAAAAAGGCTGTCTTATCAAGGTGTCTTCTTCCGTGCCTTTTTTTTTCGTACTCTCTACCTTTCTGAGAATTCCCTTCGGTATACTTCAGCTCTTCGAGCTCTTTTGTGTAGGCTGTGAAACATGCACACGTTTTTTTTTTTTTCAGGGATGGTGCCACTGGCAGTTTCTATAAACGTCCGCTCGTGTAATGGCTTCTCCCTCCAAACATCAAAATTCGGTAGCTTTAGAAGAATGAATCTGTTTCCACCACAGCTCTTCTTCCATAATTCTCCATTTCAAAGACGCGTCTCAGTCGTTGCCAGCAGAAGTTCCTTTCAATCACATGGTGGCCGCTTTTAATCCCGAACAATACTTAAAATACATGAAACGTTGATGCTTCTGTAAGACGCTCTAACTTTCAAACATTTTTTTTGTTTTAGCTTGGGTGTTTAGTTCTTGGCAGCCATCAGATGTCGAGACGAATGAACTTGTTAATCAAAAATTCTCTTTGCTGCATTATTTTTCTTTGCTTCAGCTAAATTTACCAGCTTTAGTTTTGGATGATGTGGTGGAAAAATAATAGGCGGAAATGTTGTAGGCCCGTGTGCTCAGATTTGGGTGCACGGTAAAGAACCCCAGGTGGTCGAAATTTCCGGTGCCCTCCAGTACGGCGTGTATCATAATTATATGGTGGTTTTGGGACGCTGAACCCCACATATAAATCAATAAATCAATCAGTCAATCAAAATCAATCAATTCATCAATCAATCAATCGTCAGCTGACAATGAACAGTTTTCTAGAATGGTATTGTTGGCGTCATATTTTTCTTTCACCAAAATATTTATCTGTCCCAAACAACTAGATAGATTGCTGTATTGAAAAGAGAGAAAGAGTGAAAGAAGAAGAAAGAGAAGGGTGATCGAATAAACGAGTTTCTGGTTTACCGGCCTGCTCTAAGGGAGAAAAAATGGCTGGAACAGAGGTTAGTCTACGTCGATCGACAGCAACAGTTGTAAAAATGCTAACCAGAGCTTAGCGAGACATAGGGAGATTAGGCATCGAGGATATTAAATAAGGATAGTAATAGGAATAACTAGAAGGTGTGTCCTGTTTGCTACCCTATAATCCAAGAAAGAGGTGAAGAAACATAACAATCACAGACATTCTTCACAGACGTGTGTGCTCAAGAATACGTCTCAAGGAGGAAAACTCTAACCGAGAAATTCCCGAAAGGCCTTCATGATTAGGTGCCTTGATGTATACAGAACAGTAAAAAGACGGGGGCTATAAAAGGAGCTGAAATTGTTACATTAAAAGAAATATCGGTCCAACATAGCGTTAAGTAGTGGAAAACTTGAATGATAACGGTTCGTTTTACTTCGGTATAGGCATAAGGAGAACAGGAAAAGAAAGGTGGACCTATATAGAAGATGATTTTCCGACGGGAGAGGGGGGGAGCATCTACGCTTTTGTCAACGTGCTGATGGTTCTCTTTTTTTTTCTTTCGCGTAGCAAAGCCATGCCAGGTCGACTGGCCTTTAGCTTGGCTTCGTTTTTGTGCATGTCTTTCAGAAATTGAATCTGTTCTTCAATTCGGTTGGTCAGCCAGTTTGTCAATTCATGGAATGTTCGCTTCATGTTGTTTGGACACGGGAAATCCATGCTCGATTTTTTTATGTATATTCAAGCAAAAAGCTGGTGGCTCTGATTATATCTATTACACCTGCTTTATGTAAGGTCATGGCTACTGGGCCACCTACTAATAAATGCAAAAAAAAGACTCACCTGGCCTGGACCTAGTTTATTTGAGAATGTCCGTAAGCAACACAAACGCGCGCCTATTGAGCACTCGCGTGTGCCGTGTCTTTTCCCGCAGCATCTTCGGACTGCACGGTGTGCATCTGGTGTCTGGAGACATTCACGCTGCTCAACACGCTTTCGCTGCCGGCGGCCGTCGAGCGGCTCAGCATCTCGGGCGACAGCACGTTCCTGCTGCTCGGCTGCGCCGACCAGTGCGTGCGCGTGCGCTCGCTCACCACGGGCTCGGACGTGCACTGCCTGCAAGGGTACGCAGGCCGAGTCAGCGCGATCGGCTTCGCGCGCGACAACTGCCGCTGCGTGTTGGGTACGCGCGACGGCAAGGCCTTCGTCTTCGACATCCACTCGGCGCGCCTGGTGCAGACGCTTGCCGCCCACCCGGACGCCCCCGTGGTCGCCATTCAGGTGAGTGCAAGCAGGGACGCTTGCTCGAGGTTTTCTCTCTTACAAAGCTACGCTTCGATTAGCTTTGGCGCTAGAGTTTTTATTGAAAGAAAGAAAGAAAGCCTAAAAACACTGGCTTACTACAGCATGCAACGTATGAAAGCTATTTCGTCTATCCCAGTCCATCGGAGTGTATCCTTGCGCGATTGTAATACCGTGTCGTCTCGATTATAAAAAAAACAGGCCAGATGGCTACTGGTTGTATTTAAAAGGGGTTGCCAACATCGACATGATCATCGTCATTTGCTACAAGAGCGGCAAGTATGCGGTGGTTTGACTAACATTTGAAAAGCACGAGAAGTGCATGGATTTAACTCAATTTCATTTTTTTGGCTTCGAATATAGTTTTGCCATTTCCAAAGTGGTCGCAATCGCTAATATTGTATTACGTATGTGTCGGTTTGCAATAATTACCTTTGATCTCGCAGACTATGTGTCATTTTATGTTTAGAAAACTATATTAATACTTCACCTTTCTGAAATGTAAAGTGTGATGATAACATCAGAGTGTAGTTCGATGCATCAAGCCTGACAAAGATATATACTGGCCATTATTTTCATTGTGATGTAGTGGAGAGAACACAGCACCCAGAGTTCCCTATAGTAAGTTTTGTGAGGAACTACTGCTCATAAACCTCATTCCTCACAATATGCGCATCAGAAGAACTGAAATACGTGCTTGCTTCTTTTTTGCAAACGTTATAAGTGTGGAACGACCATGATCTTGTTTCGTTCCGTGGCACATCTGAAAGGTCAGATATAAAGATAATTTTGTAGGAACGTGGTGGATATGACATGTCTCTCACGTTTTACTAGCCTTGCTTCTTTTTTTTTCGTCAGAGTTTTATATACAGGAGGGACATTAGAAGGAGCCACTTAAGGCCAGCGTGAGCACTCACTCCTGAGGCTTTTAGTAGACCTGAAAGCTCTTCTGTATTTTTCTGCGTTTTCGAATAATGCGCAGGCTAAGTCAGAAGCATGCGAGAGAACATGTGATGCCAGTGGTGCCATTTAAAGTTCGGTCTCGGTCTCAGTTTTCGTACAATGGAACTATTTTTTAACGTGTCGCGGTGCGCAAGTAGCATACCTCATGTTTTTTTTTTTGTTTTTTTTTTCGCTTCTCGGGCATCTCGGCATTCCAGTAAGCAGAGAAGCACTGATAAATATAGATAAGCAAGTAGGAATAATTGTGTAATCAAACGTTTTGTGAACGTATCTACAACACTCTCATTGTAAATTTATTGCCCAGCTTCGTGCTTCGCAAATTGCTTAATAAGTCTTGACTAATTGAGCAATGGAAAAAGATAAGGAAATCGAAACATACTCAATGCAGTAGTCAGCAATACGCATTTCATCACATAGTCATACAGTGCATCGGACGTATTTTGGAACTCTGCCTAAACTTTGTTGAGGCACACTCCATCTATACGCTCAGGTTTTTTTTTTTTCGGTTGCTTTCTTTTCTAGGCTCAAAGTAGGGACACATTTTTAATCACGGCGGCTGGCAACAAGATCGTAGTGTGGAACTTCTACCTGAAGAAGAGCGAGATGTGCCATCCTCAGCCAAAGTCCAAGAAGGTGGACGTCCACAAGGACCCCGTGTCTTGCGTAGCTCTCTCCAGGGATGGCAGCGTAGCTGTCACGGGTAAGCTTCCCTCCTCCGGCCCCCTCCGTTTCTCAGAATTTGCAACTATATTTGCGTAGGTACAAATTAATCTGCTTGATTATACTTTAGTCCGCCGCTTTAGTGTAGTGGTTATGATGCTTGGCTGCAGACCTGATGGTCGCGGCTTCTATCCCGGCCGCGGCGGTCGCATTTCGGTGCAGATAAAACGGTAGAGGCCCATCGATGTCAGTGCACGTTAAAGAACACCAGGTGGTCAGAATTTGCGGAGCCCTCCACTACGGCGTCTCTCATGAACATATCGCGATTTCGGGACTTAAAACCTCACATATTGCTGTAATAAGCCATGGCAATACATGGTCGGTAGTCCTTCTGCTCATTGTTGGATCTGGGGTTTTGAGGATCCCACCGCTGCCACCAGTTGGAACCAGAGGTCGACCAGAATCCCACCGCTGCTATCCGTTGTTGAGGTTTTCTTTGCCGTTACCGGCTCCAGAGACTTGGGGCGAAAGACGCCGAGCATGAAGAGACTGATGAGGAAAACTGTACAAGGGTTCGTTTTACATTATTTACAAGCGAGAATTTCTCGCCGCATGGCAAACATCTAGATGAAGATGTCATCCTACATCGTGAAGATCTCGTTGAAGGCTCTCTCAGGAGCACACTGCGGCTGGCTATTAAAAGTTTTTTCCCCTCACCCTTAGATGGGGGAACGGCTTTGTCCAACCACCGTGCACACATCACTTTAGACGGTCCCACCCACACATGCTCTGGTCAACGTTTTTGACGCGAACGTGAGCACCACAATCTCCCTCCGGCGCCAAGGCGTCTCTTCCTTGGAATGAGAATGCCGCTGGGTGCTACGTCCTACGCTCGTACTACCAGCGCACGACCAGAAAGCATGAAAAAAAAACGCACTTGTCGAGCTCATTTTGCGGGGCTGACGGTTATCCATGCTGTCACCGCCATATCTTCAAGGAGGCTGGCGTGACCGAAGCCATTTTGGTCGTCTCATTGAGCCCTTTGCGGCGCGGCTTCGCAACTGCCTGTGCCTCGCTTCCCGGTTGGGAGGACAATACTCATATTTGGACGACTGTCAGTAGGACCGCATCCTTTCGGCAACGTGTTCACAGAACCGCAAACACCCCTTTCTACTTGGCTCCAGCGGCGATCGTAACACCATTCAAGCTCCATTTTGTACCACTTCAACTGCAAACCGTTGGCCATAGGAAGCCGCGTGATTAAATTGCTACCCAATGTGCAAATTTTATAAGGAATCGCAAAACATATTGATTGCCTTATATACTACTTCCAATGTCGTGCTTCTATGAAGGTAGCCTAGTTGGTTTGGCATGATAAAGTAACTATGATGTGCAGCGAGTACGAACAATGCACGCAGGACAACACAAAGAAGGAGCCGAATCCTAAAAACATGCGTTTACCTCGTGTACGAACGAGAAAATTCATGTGATGAAACAAGTGTAAAAATGGTTGTTATAGAGAGTGGCCATTTCGTAACGTCAACATCGGTAAGTATTTTGCATGGTATAAGTACAAAACAAAAAAAGAAGCCATATACAGGCCAATTGTTGCCAGTGAAAGAAATTGCAGGACCGATCGTGCGCAACAAATGATTGTGACATACAAAGACAACTGTAACAGCCAGACGACTGTACGTCTTTGATGTTTTTTTAAGATCTACTGACCCCTCCCCTGTGCCCCAAGGGGCTTGTATACATACGTGTGCTTCCAGCACGGCTAAGACAACATGGAACCAGGCGGTTAAGCAAGGGAGACGAACGATTTGGTATCGGTGAGCAACTAAGCCGAAACCCAGGTTTTCTAAAGGAAATGCGAAGCTATCTACCACTTCGAACAATTCTGTGGTGATTATGTTCCTCAAACAAGAAATAACGGCTCGTGGCTCCGTTAACTTTAATAATTCTATGGCTCCCCAAAGAGCAGTACAGCTTTTATCTTCATCTTCGCGCACTTACGCCCTCTTCTGCACTTCGCTTCACCGGCGGAAGGGAGCAGTAAGTTTAGGGTTCTTTGGGGAACAGCTTCTACATGCATAGTAGTGACTATTTACTTAGGCTCGCTGTCATGCTTCAAATGGACGTCGAAAGCAATGCATGCAACCTTAGTGTTGCTCTGCGATGGATGAATTCCCTCGCATTCCCATTAATCCCGCGAGAGTATGGTTACTCTAATTTATTTTACCGAAGCTCTGGACGCAGCAAAATAACAGGAAAAATGAAGAAATATGGATGTGTCCACTATGGGTATTGCTTCTTTCGTTATTATGCACCATCTAGCCCACAAGTATAAATAATAGGGTCATTCATTTGATTTCATGCATTGAGCTTTGCTTATGTGTTTTTACGTATATGTTTCGATATAAAATAACTATGCTGAGTTTCCCATGAGCCTATTTTTTCATAACGAGAAGACTGGGCGCATCGCAGGGTCGCGCAACGGCCAGCTCAAGGTGTGGCAGATGAGCACCGGCGAAGCGCACACGAACCTGGACGGCCACACAGCCGCCATCACCTGCCTGGCGTTCGCGCCCAATGGCCTGTTCGTTGTCTCCGGATCCGAGGACAACACACTCCGTGTCTGGGGCCTCACGCTTGGTCTGGTTGTCTCCACGTTCAAGGTGTGGCCACTCATCGCTATATAAGTGCCTCTTATCGATCGTGATTGCATTTCATGGCTTTGCATCGAGCTTCATTGACATTCGCGAAGTTCTGTGGCCTCAGGTTGGTTAGTGGAAATAGAGTTCAGTTCAAGCTTTATTTCTAACCGAGGATTATTTCTCTACATTCACTATTACTTAAACTTTAGAAATGTTGTTCTCATTACCTGCGCTCCCTGTGGTTACTTAAGTAAAAATACCCACCCACATACTTAAAAGGCTCATTACTCCGGCTTAAACCAACATAAGTGCCTGGAGTTTCGTTTGCACATCTTCATTCAAAATGATGTAGTCGCTAGCAGTGATTACGATTTCCTTCAATAAATGTAGTAGCATATCACATGCTGACAATGAAGGCCACATTAGTGGTGGTTTTCACAAATAAAGACTGTTTTTAAGTTAGCAATCGGTTTTTGTTCTTGTTTTATTTTTACTTGCTTGCATTTTGGAAATATTTGCTTGCATTGATATATGCTCGCTCTGGAATCTTGTATCATCTGCTACAACTATTTTGTATGAAATATTAGAAATAAGTTTTCTGCCTTCAATTCTTGAAGCATTCATGAATTACAGCAACTAAGAAGGTGTCGTCAGAAGTCAATAAAATGAAGGGAGTTTATGGAAAGAAGGAATGACTCAACATCTGTCTTTTTTTATTACGGGATGCCTGTGAAAGTTATAATAATATTAAAAAATAACTTGTACCACCTTGCTGTAAATCGTGAATTCATTACATGGGGATGGGGCTCCAGCTCAGGTTATTGCCCGGGTCAGGTAATAATGATTGCGAAAACCAAAGCTTATCTCTCAGAGTCAAAGGCATGAAAAAAGTTTGCACATGAGATTCTGTGATACAGTCCATTGAGTTGGGGCTGAGTGCTTTTTATCAAAAAAAATTTTTTTCTCAAAACAACTTGTTTCAACACAATAATCTTGGTGTGCTGTACAAAGGCTTTTTGCAACTTTATGAAATGGGTTCAATTGTTTTGCTAGATCCTTGCCAATGTACAAATTTAAGCAAATGTCACATTCATTCCCCACTTGTGCATGAAGCGCTCTTAATGTGACATGTATTCTCTGGAGTCCTGGTCATACTGTTTAATAAAAGCAGTTTAAAAATATAGCAACACTCGTAGTGGTCCAATGTAGGCACCATGCTTTGCTACGCCCGCTGGTGTGCAATGTTTCCTTGTCAGGTTTCCTATCAGCATACTCCGTCAACAGTATAACAGAAGGAGCGCGGACTTGCTTGTCAGGGGCGTAGGCAGCAATATCTTTCGGGAGGGGGGGGACCTTCTTGATTTTGAGTGGAGGACAACAGGCTGGAAGATGTGGTTGATTGTCGTTTTGCGCTCTATATGCTGTGAAAAAAAAAGGGGGGGGGGCATGGACCTGTTGTTTTACTCCCTGGCTACGCCTCGGTATAGTGGAGTGACGTCCAACTAAAGGTTACGCACGGCACCTGCACAGGAGCACCAGAGCAAGATCGTGAGCGTGTTCGTGACGTCGGACAGCCGTCGCGTGCTGTCAGTGGACGCGCAGGGAATGCACCGGCTCTGGACGGCCGACAGCGCTACACAGCTCGTCGCCTGCGTCAAGGCGGCCAACCAGGTGACGCTGCACGCAAATGTGGTCTTCACCGTCGGCGGAAAGAGCGATAACAGGTACGGTGCACTTTTGTACGCGGGAGAATTTTATTATCAAAGCACGTAACCGTTATGCTGCTCTCTCTCTCACAGAGAACAATCATGCTGGGTTAAAGAAGCCCTGAAGAAACACTTTTTGAGCATAAAGAATGTTGTCGATCTGTATTGAAGGCCCAGAAACTTGCGAGCCAAATATCATTGGGCTGCAGGTTTCAGGACATTTACAATAACGTGTCAAACAAGAGCAAAGAAAAAATCGCTCTCTTTCTTTTTTGCAATGCTTAATAATGATATTCGTTAGAGTTTAACGTCCGAAAACCACGATACGAATAGGCCAGACGGCGTAGAGGCGCGTTTACAAAATTTCGACCTGCTGGGGTTCTGTAATCTATGTGCACAGGCCTCTCTTTCGCCACGTCGTCCCACCTATGTAGCAAGCGAATGTGTGCCGGCGCGTCCGCTCGCTGATGCTTCTGCAATTTCTATGCCTCGGTCATTTAAGCAAGTGACTGTCGAACCTGGTGCTCATTTATGTCCTCGGCGGCTATGCACGTTTTGCCCGTTGTCACAAGTTATTTAAGCCTGGTACGCGTGGCAAGGATCTGAAACGTGTGGTGTCACATAAAAGCACATGCGTGCCACGTAATTCTCTTTACTGCGTTCTCACCGTCTTATGTATTTACCGACAAAGATAAAGCAACATCGCCATTGCCTTTATGCATGTGTCTGCATGACTTACCGACCATGCGCATTTTACTTCTCCCGCATACGTAAGCGAACGTTTTTGCGCGCATTTCAAAATTTCAGGCTACAACCAAGGCCACTTATACGTACACAAGTGCTTACACAGCCCCTCCTGTCGCGTTTGTTCAGCTGCACCTCTTCAATGTATCTCCACGCAAGCACAGAACCTCGTCTATGTTGCTTTGAGTCGAGCTACCACTCTGGAACAACTGTTTTTAACAAATGCAGAATAGGACTTCACCTTTCACCAAAATAGAGGAAATCCGGATCACACGTTGTCGGACAGATTTTGCCAATTGGAAACTCATCTACTTGATGCAATCACCGCCAAGTGCTTCGCCAACCTCCAGTCAGTGCACACATTGGAGTTTGCAGCATGAACGTACGCACGCCGTCGATGTCTCGCATGGTAATGTCGTCTTAGAGGTACCTCTACTAAGCTTCACAGAAACTTGTATGAACACTGCTGTCGAACTGTCAGAATGCAAGTGCATCAGCCTTGCAAAACGGCAAAGCTGCCGGGCTGCTGGAGTCCTTATTCACGATGGCTTCGACGGGATAACGCTTTTACCGCGCAGCTTTCCATACAAACTCAACTCGCTGCCCCAGGTGACGTGTGGTGTTGCATGTGCCATCAAAACATTACGCGGCTTCACTGTCGCAGCTGTCTACATCTCGCCGGGAACCTTGCGGAATGACATCATTAAGTTCTTGCTACAGAACTTCAGTGTGGTATGCCAAAAGGATGTGCTGGTGATCCTCGCAGGAGACTTTACTGTGAATGTATTTCGATGCGAAAATGAGTGGCTTGTAGCCTTTCTTGATGCTTAACATGTCTCATAATCATATAGTGGTTTTGGGACGTTAAACCCCACATATCAATCAATTGATGCTTAACATGAAATTCACCTCCTATTTGACGTCACACAGCCAACTACACGCAACAACACGTGTCTAGATAAAGTGTTCGAAAAAAGTGTTGCGTCACGAGCGCACAGCGTGCCATTTGCCAAAATACTTCAGTGACCACAAGGTGGTTGTCACTGTCATTGAGTGAACTGTGTTTGATTTAGAATCACCAGTGTTTCTGTCGAATACACTCTAAGCCAAAAATGGCCAAAATGGGAGCAACGGCTGTTTTTACTCCTTCAGACCGACTGTTACTCTCCGAAAAAACCAAGCGGAACAAGATGGCCGACTTGTTCGAGAATGGGGGAGCAACTGTATTCATCTTAAGTTTGTAAGGGAGCAACGGAAGGAGGAACCGCTGTAAATGCTCTCGTCACGCAACGGTTACTCCCCGGCAGGACACCGCACACAAATATGCATGCCGCCCACATTGATATTCATGGGCCAGATTATTGTATGTTCTGTGTGCCAAACTTCACCAAACCAAAACAGTGATTTATTTTAGCATCCGTAGATAATAAGATAGCAGCGCTGGCTGAACACAGAAGGCCTGAGAATACAGTACGGCAAATACCTAACCCACGCAGCAGCAGAATGAAGAGTTGGCACGTCAAAGCGGACCGAACGCCGAAACACGTGCAAAACAACGATAAAAAAAGCCTAGACACGCCGTTCGTCCGCGAAGTAAGGGCGTCAAAGTCGATCAAGCACCGAAACACGTGCATAAGGACCCCCCCCCCCCCCCCGCCCAAATATATCGGAGAAGAAAAAAAAAAGCTGACCCAGACGCGCTTCTCATCAGCCATTCACTTAGTAGCACGCTTCACCGTGTAGTTTGAGGGCAGAATGACAAATCTGCGCCATCTGCGCCCGCACGACAAGTGTGGCGCTAGTGTAGCAAACGATGTAAGTTACAAAGTAATTTTTATTCAGTGTTTATGTTGACTAGCACTAAATGAAAATTACACTCAACTTTTTATATTTATTTATGAGTTTTAGTGTATCTCAGTTTTTTTTTATAATTGTATTAGGAGAACACACTGAAATTATTGCGCTGACGCCTGTGCTGCCACTGCTCGACGTTTTTTTTTTTTCGGCGCAACTAGGTTCGCGTTCGCACTACTTACTCATTTTCATATGGTCTGTGGTTGGCGAGCACATGGACGTGCGAGCTTGTCAGCTATGTTTTGATCGTGTGTGTGTGTCGCAGATTTGCGTTTCTACTTGATCGTGATGAAGGTTAGTGTATATTTATCTTTATGGAGCGCGAGGTAGTTGTGGATTTTGCTGCTGGGTGGAACAAACACATCGTAAACACGTCTTCAGCTATCTGCAAGCCTGTTCGCTCGTCGGACAAAGGACTGTGCATGCATCAGCGTGCAGGTGAGTGGCATTTCCAGCAACATTTAATGCTCTTACAATACATTGTTGAGTGGTTGCGCTATTGAAAGAGAAATGATTTGCTCTTATTCACCGTATCCATTGCTAGCCGTATCGGACTAAATTACCTCTATTACCGCCTGCATACCCTCTTGCTTCCCCTGTCACCACTGCAGTGCCAGTGTACTTTTGCAGTTAAAAGTTCATTTCCGCAACACTACCTCGCTTGAAAAAACATTGGGGCGGGGTTGTAGCTGCATTCATACTGGCACTTTTCTACCATTGGCTTTATGTAATGTTAACGGCTGAGTGTTGGGGCCTTGGGCCGCATTTTTTAGAGATGTAAAGTGTATGTAAATCAGTAAGTGAACAAATCATTGTCGCATCACTTCACTGGCATAGCCAGGCGGTTGCGCACAGAATTTTTTTAGGCCGGGCGTAGGGAGCACAAATTGACGACCATATTCGCTTGCCCGGCCTATTCAGATAAGCGGACCCCCCCCCCCCCCTCCCCGCACGCCTAAAAAAAAAAAAATCTGCCCACATCACTGCGTCACTTGCTTCACCTGTGCGCTGAACGTACTATTTTATAAGCGCACCATCAAGCGAGCAGTTTACATGTTCTGTTTACATATTGACAGAACAATTGGAGAAGGAATGACCCAAATCTTTCAGATTTCTTTAGTGATGCAAAACCTTAGCAAAACTGAATATTGTAAAAGACAATCATAAATGCTGTATGTTCTCGTTAGCGCTGTCATTATTCTGTATCATGAAATCTTTATGCGCTGTGAAAACTTGGCATGCCGTTGAAGTCACATATCGACGTTAATACCAATCGACGAAAATTTCGACAACCTCAATAACGCTGTTTGGGATTTGCCGCATGCACATAATTAGGCTGATTCCCACTTGGCTGTTCTTAACTTGACTTCACTGCTACCAAATGAAACAATATTTGATGCATGTCTTTTACTTTTTTTTTCAGGGATATGACACAAATTTGGTTATACTGCAGATAAAGATGCTCCCAACGATGCTAAAGTACAGAAAGCAAGTGAATTTTGGTAAGTGCAGACTTTTTGTACTACGTATATGAAAGCATCGCTTTTTAGGGGCAAACTGTGCATGTGTTGGCCAGAGAATAGTTCATTATGCCACATGGTTACACTGGCACTGACAATTCGACATGGCTCCGCTGGCCCGTGTGTGTGCTCACACTGTTACCGTTAAGATAAAATGTTTATGTTTTCATTGCAGGGATTGCTGTTTGTACTAAAAAGCCAACTGCCAAGATTTGTTTACGCTGGCACTCCTAAAAGTATGCTTTCCCTATTTACATGGATTTTGGCTTGCACAAAGCATAACACTTGGGCCTAGATTCACAAAGCTGTCCATGCACAGGCCTTCATAACAGCGTTTCTTGACTTGCCTTTACCCTGTTTTCTGCAGATGTTTCGTGGGTTTAAAAGTGTCACAGCATGTTGACCTCCCCCACTCTGAAATATTCGCGTTCAAAGTTCCGCAAGAGTGGGCTTAACTTTCTTGTGCACCTCTTTGCTAGTCCAAGATACTGAAGTGTTATGCTCTTACTAGAGGTGGCAGTGTTTCTAATGTTTGTATTTCCATCACATTGACCAAGTATGCGATCTTGGCTTGACTGGTAGCACATCCTCAACAAATGTCTTTGTGGCACATGTAGAAGGCAGTACAAAATAAATAGGCAGACATTCACACCGGGAGCTAACTTCTAATAATGCTTTTTTTTTTGAAAACCGTGGTGTGCTTATTCCAATTTGTCTAACAAGCAGTAACCTGTTTGGCTGTGAACCAACAAGACGTTGAGCTTATAAAAGCTTCACATCTTGTTGCTCTCAAATATATATGTATTGGCAAGCTATCTGTGACACTGTCAAACAAAGAATCAGAATATCTGTGCATGCCTTAAGATATATTGCTTCGTTTACATATCTCGTGGCTGTGACTCGTCAACCGAGTGAACAAATGCACCCTAGTTTTCTAAATTTAAAGCATTTTTTGAAGGTAGCATGGTCTACATTTATTTGTCTATAGTTTTGTCCAGCCGTTTGCGTCAGGTACAAAGAAATATACTGAAGATTATCATGTAGCCTCTGCAAATGGTTGCTTTCAAGCAGGCTTTGCATGCTTGGCTTGTGCCTACAGGTATTGCACAATTCAAGGCGCAGCAGCGTATGATATAACAGTGGAATTGAGAGCAACTATGTGCACGAGTTAAATAAGTATTTTAACATGAGCGGACGGTACGTGTTATTTGCCACACACATGACCTCATTTAGAATGCCCATTGGTGAATGGGCTCATAGAAATGTCACTCAGCTGTGTATAGGAAACAAGTTAACTGAACCTAAGGGTATCTTTAACTGCTACAAATATGCCTTGTTGAGGTGCTGCACATTTTCTTCCAGAATATTGCTGTCTGAGACATCATGTGAAGAGCGTCTACCACATCAGCATTTATATGGCTTGCCAAGTAACGTTTGGCCGAACCTTCCTTTTTTTCACATTTCGTTTTGCAGTAGACATCCTAGAATGTAAGCGCTGCTGCAGTGTGTGTGACTCATTGTTATGAATTGATTCTGGCATGTTTAACCTCACACTTCTATTTTTTTTTGCAGCAATGAGATGCTTCACATATGCCTGCGGTGACGTTCTGCTGCGCTAGCCTGATGGAAACACCGGCTGTCAAACTTGAGTTCTTCAGAATTGGAGAAGTTGCCCTTCTCTCACCAATGATGACACAGACTGCCCTATGCTAGAAATTCAAGATTGTTTTTCCACGGATGACGCAGAAAACCTTTGATGTATTATGGTGTTTGTTTAGTGCTGGCTGTGGTGTGGCGAAGTCTACTTTTACGTGTGGTCACACGTCGCCTCATAAAAAGAACAATAAAGCATTTATTTTCCTTTCAATATTGTCCACTTTTTGTGTTAGAAGCACCCAAGCAGTGCTCTTCCAAGGAGCTCTCGCCATGTGTTAAGCGTGTGACAAGCATACTTGAAATACTCATTTCCCCAAGGAGTAACTGGAAGCATGTGCAGTTGGTTTTCAGAGAGTAACTGCGAACACGTGGGAGGAACGGTAAAGAGTAACTGTTGCTCTTAGAAGAGCAACAGTTACTCTTTATCATTACTCCCACCAGTTGCTCTTAGAAGAGCAACTGGTGGGAGTAATGGTTGGTCGGCAGGGAGCAACTGGTGGGAGTAACTGTTGGTCTGCAGGGAGGAACTGGAGGGAGTAACTGTTCATCCCCCGAAGGAGGAACTGAAAGGAGAGCAACGGTTCCTCCCTCTGCAGTTACTCCTTTTAGGAGAGTAATGGGAGTGGCAATGCAATTGTTCCCTGAAAGGAGCAACCCCTATACCCCTGTTGCTCCGTTTTGGCTTAGAGTGTACTATATTTCTGCCTTCAATTGATACACGTCATTAAATGGGTATTTTATTTCGCCATATGGGTCTTGCATTACTGTCATTCTGAGCACACCCGAGGGAGAACCTCGCCGAATATAGATGCACTCTACACATAACAAACTGCCTCTGGTGGCGACACACAACGTATAGCCCTTAGTACCAGCATGCACTGCCCATGAGAGGCGCTTCTCATCAACGCTGTCAGTATACATACAAACCTTGTTGTGGCCATCTACTGTGGGCAACGTTGCAGCAAACTTGGTTACTTAATCAAGTGCATGTCTTACTTCATAAAACATTTGAATATGTTGCTATCGCATTCATTGCTTCTCCCTTTTGGCAAAACTGTGACTTTTTATTTCTGCAATCATGTTTTCTCGAAATGTTCGTGAGACAACAAAATTATGCTGTTGGGATCACATTATTTTCATATTATTATTATTATTATTTTTATTATTATGCGCAAGAACTCAAACGCAGACATAGTTGTAATCTTGTTCCAGTCTATTCGTTGCAACGAACAGTGTCTGTGCTAACATCAGTCTTTTCCCTTCATGTAAGAAAGTGTACATAGTCTTGATGGTTCTTTCTGATTTCACATATTGTAAATTTTTTTGCAGACTGAGCAAATATTTTCGTGATGGTATTTAGGAACGCGTTTTTTACCAGATCACAAAAACTTCTTGGGGGAAGGAAAGTGCCACAAAAAAAATGTAAAGCAAACAGTGATGCAGGCAAGCGCGTAGTAACACGCACTTTAAAAATCTTGGTTATCATACAGAAACCCACAATCTCAAAGATATAACCAAATTTACAGTGCGTTAGAGCGCCCTTACCTACAAAGCATTTCTCATGAAGTGGTACAAAATTAGGCTGAGTTAATCACCTTAACTACGCTGCTAGTTCATCCAGAATACAAATGCGCCAAGCTGCACCAATGAAATATTTCTAAACAACATCCTCCTCACAGTTTTGCTCAGAATTTTTTACCTTTTTTTTCTAGAAAATGTTGTGAAGTTTCTGTTTTTATCCAACTAACTACACCGTGTAAGACCCGTGATGAAGTTTTAACTTGCTCAGAAATTTTAGTTAGCGTGTTTCCAGTCGGTGACAAACTAAGAAGTAATACGAGCTCCGCCTTCAGGAGGGGTGCTTGCCATTTCTCAACTCAAGAGAGTCGTTCTATGTTTTTCTTTTTGTCTGTGCTTTTTGACAGCTGTATAAATACTACGCCTATTATTCGTCAAATTTTCAGTGTTCCTACCTAAAATATAACGTTTCCCCGGGCAGTAATGCAAACATCTCGCTAAAATTTGCGATAAAGTTCAACCATTATCTGGTTCAAGCTTGTGCTTCACAGCGAGCGGCAATAACATGCCCCTGTATGGGGAAATCACCTGCCAGAAAACAACGAATAGTGGTTCACGTCATGGTAATGAGTTAATACCCTTATACAGGGCACCCATGCGTATAGTGCTTCTGATGTAACTGTGACTGGTGTGGTCTAAGCTTACATTTATTCACAAATGTTATAATGTACGTGATTAAATGGAAGTGTGAATGCGGCTTGCTTGTTGCGTTTTCTGTGCCCTCTTCTTATCCGCAGCTTGAAATATTGGCCGGTGTTTGAGACGGACAGCGAAAAGACTGTGAGCCACAGCGACGCCATACTGTGCTACACCGTCACGTACGACTGCCAAACCATAGTTACGGGATCGCAAGACATGTCGCTCAAGGTGTGGGAAGTCGCAACAGCAAAACTAACTCAGGTAGGCAGCATACTTATTTATTTTTCGAATACCATCTCTTTAGGTTCAAATGCCCAAAGGACAAGTGCTTTTGAGCCTTGGTTACTGCCCTGTTTCGGGCTACAGCAATGCACAAAGCGATATCGTTCATGTTTTTCAGATGCTGCATTCTGGCGAGCTGCTAAATATTCATTGGAAGGGAAAATTTTTTTATGAAGAAGAGGGCTTACGGGCTATTTAAAAACAATATTTTTCAAGGCTCTTTTTTCATGTACATAGCAATAATTGCATGTCTTATTCACCAGCAGAAAAAAAATGAATGTTAAGCTTTCTGTTTTTAATCTTTGTGTTTAAATCGCAGCTTGAACGCCTCCGTAGAAAGTCATAAATTGGACACTACTATCACAATTTTGTTGACTGTTTTCTTGAATGTAATAGTCATGAAAGCATGGTATATATACAGAGTGTCCAGGCTAACTTGCACAAAAAAAAGCATGTGTTCTACGAAACTTCAATCTGTTGTATATTAATGGCAGTAGTGTGTACTGTTATGCCTGCGAGTCCACAGCGAACGGCCGTGCCTCTGAAAAAGGCAATCTGTGTCAAGGCCAGTTTGCCTGACGCGATCAACAACACAACGGCGCCTCTCTGGCGTGCACGTGCAGTGAGTCAGCCTCGGCAAGCGACCCATCGAGTAAACAACTGGCGTCTTCATGTCTGGGGGTCTGACGCATTGCGCGGCGACCCCATTGGAGGAGTCTGCCCTGACGACCAGCGGCGCTTCTAATTGGACATTTTGGTTGGACCCGGTGCAAATAAAAGAAGCCCTGCGGCGCGTCGCGGTCGGTGGTCCTAGGTGAAAGCTGACATGTGTGTCAGAGCGGACCCGTTTGAGAGCAGGCCTATGTGTTAGAGAGGAGAGCTCGGCTCTTCGAGTCTCTGTCGGCCCCAGTGCCGAATTTGTAACGCCTCTATATATATATGCTGTACATAAACCTTGTTTAAACTCACCGTCGTCTCGTCCGCTCGTCTATCAGCTTTGCGCAGAAGCAGTCGCGAGCTGAGAAACCTACGCTACCAAACGGCAGGTGACCTTTCCGGCGGAGTCGAAGCAGTGGCGCCTTCGGGACCGTGTTGGCGTCGCCGTCTTTCGCAACAGTGGTGGCAGCGGTGGGATTTCGGAGGCCGTCGTTCGCAACAGTGGTTGGCAGCTGCGGGATCGGCCGGCGTCAGCGACATCGATGCAGTGAGTGCCTGATGTTTTCCCCTCAGTTCACCAGACTACTCTAGCTCAGGTTATAGTAGTTTAGAGAAGGGCTGTGTGAAGCATTGAAGTGAGCTTTGATCGTTTTAAGCCAAGTCGAAGCGCTTTGAAACCAAAGTTAATGCAGAGGGGGTAAACACGGGAGTGTGAAAAATTGCTTGCGCGTCTTGCTAGTAGGCTTATAGTGGGTACTGCAAGTAGATTCTTAACAGGGGCAAACAGCAAGAGGCTAGTGTGAACGATGGAGAACCTTAAAGTGAAGGAACTCATCGAAATTTGTGAGGAACTCGGCATTACTTTGGGCCGTGCGAAACGAAAGCAAGCGATCCTTGAGATCATGAAGCATGAGGGAGTGTCGGCTGAGGAAGTCGATGAGGCCTGGGTGGATATCAAAGCACGCCACGAGGAGGCTGAAAGGCGCGAAGCTCGCGAACGTGAAGAAGCTGAAAGGCGCGAACGTCGCGAGGAGGCCGAGAGAGAGGAGCGCCTCGAGTTGAAACGAATAGAATTGGCAATCCTACAGTGTTCGCAGGCGCCTAGCGTAGCTTCTCCGACGATTCAGGTCAGCGGTTTTAGAATGCGGGACCAACTGCCACCGTTCGTAGTAGGCGAGGACATGGCGAAGTATCTCGTCAAGTTTGAACACGTCTGTGAGCGAAACGCTTTGGAGCGGTCTCTTTGGGCGCGGAATCTGTTAGCTCTTCTTCCCGGCGAAGTGTCCGACGCGATAACTTGCTTGTCGAGGGAAGCGTTTGAGAGCTATGACGAGGTTAAGGAAGTGCTCTTAAGACGTTATAAGTTGTCACCCGAGGCTTTCAGGCAAAGGTTCCGGTATGCTAAAAAGGGGAATGAGTCACACGTTGACTTCGCGTTTCGTCTTAAAGCCGATTTAATTGAATGGCTCAAGGGCGAAGGTGTTTATGACCACCGCGATAAAGTGGTGGAATGCGTTGCATTGGAGCAATTCTACCGCTGCATCGAGGAGGATGTCAAACTTTGGCTGCAGGACAAAATTGGTGAAGTACAGCTAAACAAGGCAGCAGAGTTAGCTGAGGAGTATTATACTCGCCGAAATTTGCATAGCAGGGCAGTGCGCGTTGAAAAGGATGAAAAGGAGGGCTTTTCAAGGAAACCTGATCAACGGAAACCCGTTCCGCACCGTAATTTCAAGAAGGACCCGTCTCTTACGAAGGACAGTGTAGGGGAAGGGCAAACAGAAGCGGAGAAATCGAGTGAGGTTCCTAAACAACGCACTGATACCACACGGGCATTTGAATCACGGAAGCCGCTAATCTGCTACAACTGCAAAAAGGAAGGGCACATCGCGAGAAACTGTCAGGAAAAGTTTGCCTTCGCAACAATCCAAGAATCAGAAAAAAACATGCGGTTGTTGGAGCCGTATATCCAAGAAATTAGTGTGAATGGGCAAACGTGTCGAGCACTTCGTGACTCAGCGGCAACCATGGATGTTGTCCATCCTTCATTGGTGTCTCCGGATGACTTTACAGGAGAATGCGCATGGATCAGGCAAGTCGCCGAGGAGCAGAGTGCTTGTTTACCAATCGCCACGGTTGTCATTGAAGGCCCGTTCGGTAAGCTTCGCACCGAAGCGGCTGTGTCTGCCGCGCTAAATCATCGTTTTCCTTATCTTTTCTCCAACAACTCAGAGCAGCTTCTCAAAGAGCAGGGCAAATCGTTCTTCCCCAACTTAGCGTGCATGGCCCTCACGCGATCGCAAGCGCGGAAGCTATCGCGGCAGCTTGATCTGGTTCAATGCAGTGAACTCTCAAGTGACCTTGTCGGCGGGTCGACGGAACCCCAGAAAGGAAATTTTCCGCATGAGTCATGTGAGCGGTCACGCGAGCGGCCCGTCGCGGAAGTGGCCGGTGAGGTATGCGTAGGGGGAGACGACATGGCGCCATTGAGTCAGAGCGAGAGGGTTGCAACGCTCTCACTGGTAGCGGAAAGTTGGAGCGAGCTGCCGAGAGTTGATCGAGAGACGCTCATTCGAGAGCAGCGTGAGGATCTCTCGATTGAAGCGCTAGTGGAAAGCCACAAAAACGCCGCACAAGTGCTGTCGAAGGAGCACTACGAAAAATCGGTGAAGAAGCGCGCTTTTGAAGTTGATAATCAGGTAATGCTGCTGCAGCCGTCCAAAAGGAACAAGCTTGAGATTCATTGGGAAGGGCCCGCCAAAGTGATATCGAAGCTTCCCGATACGAATTATGAAGTGAAATTAGGAAGGCGGTGGAACAAAATTTATCACAGTAACTTGAAAGCAGTCGTAAATTTACTTTTAAGTGCTTCAGAGGAAGAGGGAGCGGAAGTTTTGAGTACTAGTGAGGTAATCGAAGGGGGATCGAAAGTAATCTGGGAGCAAATAAACCTAGAGCCTAGGTTAAGTGAAGCCCGGAAGGAGGACCCGAGAAGGATTGTTTCCGAGTTTGGAGACGTGTTTTCGGACCGCCCCGGAAACACGAGGGTGATCGAACACGATATCGAGCTAAGCGGTGAGGAGTCAATCCGTAGCAAGCCGTATCGTTGTTCCCCTGTGCAACGTCGCAAGTGTGAGCCGCTCTTGGTGCCGCATAGGTATCGTCGCCTAAAAGTGGCCGGTTACTGAGGTGGAGCATGTTGCTCCACAGCGCAACTTTGACGTTCGCTATCAAAAAAAAGGGGGGGGGAAGCTAAACGCTAATGCAGGTGCATTGAGCAGTGCGTTCTAGCTAGTACCTTCTCAACCTTTCGGTTTCTCGCTGGCGATTCGGGGCAAAATTTTGACCTCATCACGACCTGGGCTCAGCGCTCTCGTTCAGAGTGATCTCAAGGGGCCAACTTTATGTGGTATTCTAATTCGTTGCGTTGTTGTAAGTGTGAAAAATTCAAGTTCTTACTTTAAGAGTCTTGTGTCCCACATGTGCCTCTTGATGTAGAGGGCACTTTCCGATAGACACGTAGATAGGTATATGTTGTACTATGCTTTGTCTGGTGTTCTGTTGGGTGACCGAGGGCACTTGCTTGTGTCGTGTGTTGTCTGTTGTCGAACCGTTCTTAGCAAGTTGCAGAACCATCGACAAGTGCTGAAACCAAAGATGGTCAGAAGAGACGAGCGAAGTTGGCCAGCAAGTTGTGGCGACAAGCATGTGGAGCTGGGATCTGTCGTCAAGAGTGGGATGTGTTCCCGGAACAGAGTCTGGAGCTGCATTCTCCCCATGGCCCTGGAGGTGAAACTGGAGGGACCTGGCGAACGAGCGCGCCTGTCATCCGAGCCCCGTGGAAGCAGCTCGTCTTTTGGGCGCATTGTCTGGCGGCGGGGGTGCTGTTATGCCTGAGAGTCCACAGCGAACGGCCGTGCCTCTGAAAAAGGCAATCTGTGTCAAGGCCAGTCCGCCTGACGCGATCAACAACTCAACGGCGCCTCTCTGGCGTGCACGTGCAGTGAGTCAGCCTCGGCAAGCGACCCGTCGAGTAAACAACTGGCGTCTTCATGTCTGGGGGTCGGACGCATTGCGCGGCGACCCCATTGGAGGAGTCTGCCCTGACGACCAGCGGCGCTTCTGATTGGACATTTTGGTTGGACCCGGTGCAAATAAAAGAAGCCCTGCGGCGCGTCGCGGTCGGTGGTCCTAGGTGAAAGCTGACGTGTGTGTCAGAGCGGACCCGTTTGAGAGCAGGCCTATGTGTTAGAGAGGAGAGCTCGGCTGTACGAGTCTCTGTCGGCCCCAGTGTCGAATTTGTAACGCCTCTATATATATGCTGTACATAAACCTTGTTTAAACTCACCGTCGTCTCGTCCGCTCTCTATCAGCTTTTCGCAGAAGCAGTCGCGAGCTGAGAAACCTACGCTACCAAACGGCAGGTGACCTTTCCGGTGGAGTTCGAAGCAGTGGCGCCTTCGGGACCGTGTTGGCGTCGCCGTCTTTCGCAACAGTGGTGGCAGCGGTGGGATTTCGGAGGCCGTCGTTCGCAACAGTACTTAAACGCAAAGAAGAAACACAAGTGCCTTGTTCATCCTGCAGGGCGTAGAACCACCATTCTTGTTACAGAGGCACCAATTTTCAAGTCAAACAGCGTGCGTCAGATAACTACCACTTAATAACTTACTGTTACTCAGTCAAAATGTGTAAAATTTAGTATTCTTAGTCAGCCTACATGCAAATTTCTTGTTACATACAGTCGGCGAAACAAATAAAAATGAAAATTAAAGAAAACGGCAACTTTTACTTCAAAAGAGCGAAAAATACATAATTTGATTTAACAGCGATGGTGTGAGCAGGCAGTGTATTTCAGTCTTCAATACTGCTTGGGGTAAATAATAGGCATCGCCGAATGTTACTATTCGGAACACGTGGGGAATGCGAATAGATTAGTAAAAATTGCTAAAGTTTTATGTCCCAAAGCCACAATATAGTCAAGACTATGAGGAACGCCGTTGTGGAGAGATCCGAAACTTTCGGCCATCTGGCCTTCTCAAACGCGCACCCAAATCTGGGCCTCAAACATTTAGCCTTTCTCAAAATCCGCCTTCCACGGCCGCGGGATATAAGAATAGATTAAGGTTCAAGCCAAAAAGAAATGTTAGTTGTTACACCATTTCAATCGTGTGAAACTCAATTATTCAGTCAACTTGGTGTTTCCTTTCGTAATTAGTGAAACAGCATGACACAACCTCTATACGACCAAGAATAGATATGTGTCCGTCGCAAAGAATGACAAAACAAGGTCACGATTTTCCCGCAAGGTCGAGCAATGAATGAGAAAGAAACAAATTAGAATGCCATACGAAGTAAGGCTACCAGCTCACTGCTTTACCATCAAATTTGACCTAACTCATCGAAGCGCCGGCTGTGCTGCGATGAGTTAGATTAATGCTGCGACGGAAGTCGCCTTCGTGCTTCCAAGCGTTTGTCCGTGGCATTCACACGCTTTCACTGACTAACGCGAAGATCTAAGTAATTCGTACATTAGAGGGCACATGGCGACTACGGGGACCATACAATTGCTATCGCAGTAAACCACGTATGATTAACAGAAATGAAATATACTTACGAACCACGACCTCGTGCTGAGAGCCTTCTATTACACGTACGTCTCTACACACGAGGCAAACACTAACCACTTTCTTCGTTAGGAAGATTTACGGATAGGTGCTGCAAATTACAAACTGAAAAGAAAACGCATCGAGCTCACGATATAGTTGCCAGCTCGAGCACTGTGGCCGTTATCGCAAGCACTGCATTCAGTATCGCTCGCCGGTTAGAAAGGGACAGATCGCGGGGCTGCGGCTCCAACCCGAGGCGTTTCGGCCATCTGGTTTTCTTCGAGCCCGGGCTTTTGAAAGACGCCATTCGACTTGCCGCAGCCCGGGAGCAGCTAGACGTGATCTGTCACTTGGCTCGATGCACTTAACGAGCGATCAGAGCCCAGGGCGAATGAACGCCCGCTGCTCTTTTCTCTTCTCCTCGGTAGAGTTTCGTGCACTTGTCCGGTGGCACCTGGCGGTGTAAGTTTGGTTTTTATATACTTACCTTCCAGTGAATTGCCGCCTCACCGATCTCATTTCGACTGTTCGGATAGCCTCGTCTCTCCTATCGCGTCCTTCGCAGAGACCAGCTCCACTTCTTCCTACCTTCCTTCGTTCTTCCTTCTGAACGTGTTATTTTTCATGCCTCATCAAACATTTAGGAAAATGAGATCCAGGCGAAAGAGAAAGTGATACGATTCTTTGTGCCGCCTGGAAAAAACTTCCGGGGTGTTTTTGCTTTATAGAAAATAAAGTGAAACGTGAAAGAAAAAAACGAGCTGCGGTGTGCGAAGGTAAAAAACATGCTCTCTAAAGCGCAAATGAAACGAAAGAAAACAACGCAAGTATAATTAATATTATATTGTCTTGTGCTCCACGAAAAGTAATTCGGTATTTCCTGGTGGCAGGCACTGGATGGGGCGTAAAGCAACACGAGCGCTCTCATTGAAACAGGGTAGGCTAAGGCAGCATCACTTTAACCAAAGAAAACAACAGTATTTTTGCATATTATAGTTCACAGGACCTCCAAAGGTAGACAGAGCGTTTTAAAACGCAAGCAATACAACGCCAGGCGCACCTCCTGCGCACACAAAGAAAGAAATAGCGCAGTAAAGGCGCCGAAGTGTTTATAACCCTTATCCAGGCATCACCAGATTTTATTCGTAGTACGCTATGTTAGAAATGAGGTGTCGTGACATCCCACCGCTTCTATCACTGTTAGGGCATGGGTTCGCAGTACCCTACTGTTTCCACAACTGCTTGGATTGGGGTTGGGTGGCCGGTATAAATGGGTGTGGCTCTCGTGCTCGAAGCAGTCCTGAGGACAAGTTGAGGACAGAAAATTACTTTATACGTAGTATTTACTCGTTGACGCTCTCAACTTTCAAAGATCAGACAGGGCGCTATTCGGTCCGGAACGGTGGGGTCCACCCCCACCTTCTCCTCTCTACGTAGTTGCAAGAGTCTACCAATCCAGCTTCACTTGCTGACTCATAATGATGACCACAGCCGTGGTTCCGAGGGACAATACCCGGAGCCGATGTAGGACCACTTGGTGAGAAATTGACTGCTCTGGTGATCCTGCTTGGGAGTCGATGGCTTGAGTCAGTTCCTGTCGCCCTAAGACGGGGCATGTCCAGTCTGACGAGGACAGCATGATGTCGAACAGGCAGCACCGCACGTGCGCGGGGGGTTGTTGTTCACACCACGCTGAAGTAGGGGATTTTAGCTTGTACGGATACCTCTTTACGTTACCGTGTTACCCGATACAGAATATAATTTGCGCATGCGCCGGTCTTTACGCAACGTAAACCTTTAAGTAAGGTAAGCTACCCGATGGATAAACTTTACGTTGGCAGCCGTATCTTGCAAATCCACTTAAATTCGTAGGAACTCGCGATATTCACATTGCGGAGACTCCAGCCGTCGAGCAAAATAAGCTGAAGTGCGAGCGCCAATAACGACGACATTGTTTCAGCCCATGGAGGAAGGAACATATATAGTTAACTCTATGGGAAGGAATAAACTATGTTAACGGGCGAATAGGTGGCGCCATCTTATGTGGGTCAAAATAAACCAGGTCAAAATGTTAACGCAGAAGTTTCGTGCATTGTACGTCTGGCGTAAAAACCGCGCAGCGGTGTTATTAGGAAGGAGTTTTCGTTTTAATCATTTTCAGATCAACAGTATTACGCGTAAGTCAACGTGTTTATGATTGTGGTTGCATGAAGTGTAACAAAATCTCGACACCATTGTGGCGGTAACCTTGTATTTCTTCACTCTTTTGTACATACGAGGATACAATAAAAAACGCGTCGTGATTTTACCGGAGCGGTGATGCAATCCTATCTGAGTTAAAGATAGTTTAAATGCAGTTAACATCACCAAATATGGTATGCAACAACGTAAAGGCATACATGTTTACTTACGTACGTAAACATTTACGTATGGGAGGGCTAAAACGTTAAAAAACATGCGTTCCGATAAGACGGTAAAAGCAAACCGATGATTCGGCAACACGTTAACGTGAAGAGGTATACGTACAAGCTAAAAGCCCCTAATGTTGCTTCACGAACGTCGCACTCAGCTTGGAAATGTGGCTCTGCGTGGAACGTCGACTGCCGTCGATGGCCAGCAAGGTAGCGGCCCAACCGCTAGACTTCCAAAAGCGGCCTTACCAGGCATCGTTCTCTATCACAATATTTTTTGAGAGTTTCCTTTCAACAGCTGCAACGGAAGTAAATCAAATGTTGAATTGTATGATGCCTTCCTCACCACAGCTCTCCGCCATCGCTCTTGAGCTGCTCCTGCAAAAGGCCACCTTCGAACACTGGTTGTGAAGGCGCATGGGACGTTCACGTTACCATTCCTTTTCCATTTTATATGTGAAGCAGCTCTTTGACTAGCCTGTGTAACGTTGTCCCTCCGCACCATGGTGGTGCCAAGTAGGCCTAGTCTTTCCTCGCTGTGAGCGCACGTGACGTCGCTTTCTCCATAGCCTGTCGTCGCTCGCCGCGTGTCATCTCTCTCGTTTCACCCTCTCCACAGCGATTGCAACACTCCAGCCCACTCCTCACGTTGGCATCATCTCCTCACCCGCGCCACCTCTCTCCATCCGTCGTCGAGAAGAAACCGCGGGTAGGCGCGCTCGCGTGCCGTCGTCTTGCCCGGCCGTGGCCCCGTGGCACCGCCAATATGGACAGAGCACCGCTACTTGCCGCGTGATGACGCCGACGGGTGGAACGCCGCTTGGGCATGTTGCGCACTAGTGTGCGCGTACCTTTCCGGGCCGTCGCCGGCGTTACGGGTTAACAAAGCCGATCGCGTTGGCGGATGGGGACGTCGTGCATGGAACACCGACGAGGCGCGAGCCAGGGAGGCTGAACGCAAGCGTCGGCAATGGAAGACCAATGACACCGACGAGGTGCGAGTCAAGAATGCCGATCACGTTCGAGAATAGAGAGGGCGTGCGGGTACCACCTATGCTACACCGAGTTGCGCTTCAGACCGTTCTTCCAGCACCCACGTCGACGCCTGTTTCAAACAGGTCAACGCCGTGCGCACCGCTGCTGCTTCGCATCTCATCAGGGTTACTTTCGGATAGATGGTCCATAGTTTTTTTTTAATCTCCCTTTTATAGCCACAGAGTAAACTTGCACAAGTAGTATTAATTTATACACTATTCTTAGACGTTTCTTTTATTGGTGTAAAGTAAGCAGATGTTGGCGCACCAATACGGCGCCGGCTACTCAGCTACTCTTTATCGCTTAAAGTGTCCAATAACAAAGTTGACGGGATGTCCAGGCCTCCAAGCGAAGCAAGTCTACAGCACTTACAATATTAATTATAGCATAGCAGGTTTAGTCCAAACAACGTACTCAACAATCACATATACGTGCATATATGGTGATGTTTACAAATTGAACAGAACTCACGGCGCACAGTCGAACAGTCACATATATGTCAACATGAAAGTTATATACTCCACACAACAGTCAATAGTTTCATAATTATGGACTGTCACGTATAAAGAAACTGATTTGCACTAATATCGGACCAGAATGCCACTGTCCTCATGTAATTATATATATGTGGAGTTAAACATGCCAGAACCACCATATGATTGTGATAGAGGCCATAGTGGAGGGCTCCCGAAATTTCGAACACTTGGGGTTCCTTAACGTGCACCCAAATTAAAGCAAACAGGCTTACAGCATTTTAGCCTCCATCAAAAACGCAGCCGCCGCAGCCGGAACTTGATCCCGTGACCTGCGAGTCAGCAGCCTGGTACCTAAGCCACTACACCACCGCGGCGGAGCTGTTCACATGAAAAATTTTCAAAGCTTTTACAGTGAACTTTTGTAAACCTTTTGTTGTCCACGAGCCCAAAATCTCCTTTAAGCTGAAGGGTCAGTGATCTAAAGTCATTAAAGATGATATAAGTAAGCATCTCGGTGTTTGGTGTCGTGGGCATTTTAGAAGGAGGTGATATATGTCTTATTCAACTAATCCGCAATCACATTCCGAACTTTGGGCGCAGCCAATTCTGTGTAAAAAATGCTTTGTGTAGGCTGTGCCGAATCCTAATTGAATAATAAGAGTTTGGACACTTCTGTGCAGGGATGATGCAATTTCAAACTCAATTAGTGGCTCTATTGATATAAATCAGAGTTTCTGGAGTTTTGGTCAAACCCCGTATTTTCACACATATTGAGAGATTTCGTCTTTAAAATTCAGTGCAATTCATTTTTCGATATAGGAATAGAAACCAAAGCATCTTTGTGATGTGCTTGCCATGCTGCTTCATCAGCTGCTGTGTTGCCAGGTATGTTGCAGTATCCCGGTATCCACTGAAACATACTTCACTGCCACATTAGATATATTACTATGTCTTCGATTCGATTGTAACGCGACCACAATCATAACGCGAGGGGTGCACTTCTTTGCGATCTGCAGGAACATGAACTGTTTTATCTATCAAATAATCAATGAATCAATCAAACCATTCATCAATCATTCTATCTATCTATCTATCTATCTATCTATCGATCTCGCTTACGTCACTCCTTAACAAATTAAATTGAATGACTGTGCTTAGGGGAATTAAACCCTCTTCACATGAGGTTTTCCGTCACATAATTCCAACTCTTTCTAGTTGCTTGACGAGTGTCTTCAATTCATATCACCAGTTCTGATGTACGAAACACAAAAAAGAAACAATCTGCCGTAAACGTCATCGTTTCACACTCTCATGTGGCGTCTCCGTACACTAGGGCACTGAAACGAGCATTATTGAATTATTTTTGAGGTTCTCCCTTTCTCATTTGAATCCACAGGGTGGTATCCTTGCATGCGCAGTGAAGTGTCTTCAGGAAGTAAAAGTTATCCCACCAATTATTGACGTGTTTAGAATGACAAAAAGGCGATGTATTAGTAAAATTATAAGAAAAGAAAATTATTCAACTTCAAGGCCCGTACTTCATTCATGATTGTTTATTTTGGTGCATTATTGCATATTAATAAATGTGATTTAACCAAAACATAAATGAAATGCTGCAAAGTGTGTCAATAATCCTCGAGAGAGCTGTATCTAAAATTTTGCAAAACTTTTTAAATTAAAATCGCGGCATATTATGCTAATCTAACTGAAAAACATACTTACATAACGTTCAATTATATCTATTCACCAAAATGAGCCACATCTCAGTTCGAAGTATTTTCTGTGACATACAACCGCAATGTCTGGCCAGTATCTCGCAACCACGAAAGAAAAACTTGAGTTTTCCCGAGTTGTTGCTTACTGCTCGACATCTTACCACCCGTGTCATCGTACTTCTATCTGTACTGTCATTTTCGTGCGGTGAAGATGTCGAACACGAAAGAAAAGCTTGCGAAATAATACGCAATCATCCCACTACGTATGGCAAGCCCATAACAGTATCGGTAAAAACCCAATGCGTAAGATTGCTGTCCATGAAAGCACAGTTGAAATAAACTTCCCGTTCTTCATCTCTACGTGTCTTATGACCGCAGGCAGGCTAATTGTCAGCGGGGTTTTCAGAAATGTTGCTTCGAGTTTGGAGAACTTCCTTTCCTTTGCATGCAACTTGTACCCCCGCCTCCTAGAAAAAAACCATGCAAGGCAGGGTCAATCGTGGATGTTTTAGCGACTGTCGCATAGGATAGGGATATGTTCCTCCGCATTATTGGATATGCCCATAAGCTTTCATGAAAGAAAAGAGTCGTCTGAGGAATGATGTTTATATAATATATATTCTATATGGTTGATATTGCATGCTCCCAAAGGAAACCCTAAGCACAATATATTGAACGCATGCTTAGTGAGATTCTTCGGTCCACGCGGTGAATGCGCCATGGCTGCTGATGCGTACGATCCGACTCGCAGGTGCTGGTGGGCCACGAGGGACCGGTGATGTGCGTGGCGGTGGCGCCGTTCCGCTGCTCGCTGGCCGTGTCCGGCTCGCAGGACTGCAACCTGATCGTGTGGGACGTGACAACCGGCAGCGATCGGTTCGTGCTGCGCGGCCACACCGAGGCCATACGGGCGGCCAAGCTGACGCTCGACAGCTCGGTGGCCGTGTCCAGCTCGGATGACAACACGCTGCAGCTGTGGAATACGCAGAACGGCCACCGCATGGCCAGCTTCGACCTGCACGCCACCGTGCTCGCCGTGACCACGTCTCTGAACACGGGCCACCTGGTCGTGCAGCTGGCCAGCTCCACGCTGGTGCCCATGCTGCGACTGCTCAACAACCCGGGCAAGGGGCTCATGCTTGACCTGCCGCCCGGCACGCCCGTCGGCGACGAGCCCAAGACTCTTGGTGAGAGAGCGCGCCGCCGCTTGCCGCAGAGTGCGCGCCGGGCGCGCCGCACAAGGCTCGAGAACGTGGCCCGCGCCAAGAGCCACTGAATTTCTGAGACAGGCTCTAGCTACGCTGGAATGCAGATGCTAAGCTATATGTCTAGTCTCTAGATTCACTGAACGAACGCCATTCCTAGCACATAGAGCACTTATGATGCTCGACTCAGCAGGTTATGGTTCAGGGCTATTCAAGGCCAAAAAAAACACACTATATGTCACCGATATGTACAGAACACGGGCTTGATGTCGTGCTTTGTAGGGCACACGGCAAGTAGTGTGAAGAGAAGTGCCGTGGAAAAATTCACGTGCGTAAATGTGCAGGAATATATTATTGCCTCAACCACAGTCAATCGCACAGGCGCTTACCGTAGGCCACACTTGGTTGAGGTACATGTTCATAAACTCCGTATCCCTGGGGACGTGGACTGAGTAAAGGTCTCGTTGGCGTTTGCAGCCAAGCATGGAAGTATGCTGGGCAGCACAAACGCCATTCGCAGCGGTGCAGTAACGGGCGCAGTCAGCAATAATGTTTAAGTATTGGCGCCACGCGATGCCCGTGGTCCTTGCACGGCGCCCAACCAAAGAGGCAATACTTCAGGACATGTTATCGGTAATTTCTGCTTCAATGACATGCTGTCATGAAACTGATGTTGGAAAAGCGTTCACAATGCGTTCGATAACTCAGTTAGCCAAGGGAAGAGCGAATGGGCCGAACGAGATAGTTTAAAGCAATGGCGCTGAGCAACAAGTATTTCGTACCGCCACCATAAACACTCGTCGGTATCCACGTTTTTATCAAGATGGTTAGCACAGGCTCAAGCACAGCATCTCCGCATTCGTGAATAGTTAGTGGGAACTCTTTAGCATAACAAGAGAATGAAAGTAAGGGGGACAGGTCAGCCGGAATTATATGCATCCGAGTCTTATCTGAACCAAACCCTAAAGAATTCGTTCCACGCATCTGAGGCCAATACGATGTTATCACGTTGCTAGGAAAGAATGAGTGCAATCGCTTTTCTCTGCACGAAAGTTTACTCCCAGAACCGGTCGCAGTTAGACGAAAGGAGTTCATCTGAAGCTTGTCGAGATACTTTCTTAATCTTTGGTAAAGACGAAAAACTAAATTCTCTACTTCTGAAATTCGGTCCACCTTCTCATACTAAGCTTTTGGTCATCACGAGGGGACGCTAACTGGTTTCGATATTAGCTTGCTATTGACAAGTAAAATTAAATTATTTATGTGCATTGAAAAGCTGCCATTTTCGATATAGTCTCCTTCCACAGCAACATAACTGTCCCAGAGTACCCTGCAACCTCGCGAACGTGCCCTATATGTCTAGTTTTCCTGAACGAGTCAGCACTTCTTACTTTATATTTATTTTATTTTTTCAGTTCGAGTTCATTTCAAGCAATCCTGTAAACTAACAACCTTTGAGCTCGTTTGTTAATATGTTAATTACGTGAAGAAATTGACATAAGCAGTGATCCATGTCTAGCGAATAGGTTAAATCATGTTTCTTGCCGACAAAGAACTGAAGAGCAGCTAGACAGGGTGTTCTGGCGTCGTTCAGCATCCAGCACCCCGAGAGCAGCGGGTCGCTTTCGACCCAGAACATAGCAGCAAAGTTTACTCTGAGTGAACTGGCAAGTTGGGACGAATTCTTTTCGTACAGAGCCCTGGGTGCCTGAAAAAAATATATGGGCGAGCAGTTTGTGGAGCCTTGCTTTTTTTCTGCAACTCAGCCAAGGGTAGTTTTTATTTCTTTTTAGTTGGTTTATTCACCATTTGTTGACGTGCATTCTATGACGGAAACGAAGTGAGTAAATTTTTCGTGGACACCGTCACGTAACAGCTTTCTGTAAGAGAAATATCCACATATATGAATGAAAATCTTTGCGAAGATTACCCGGGGTATTCCTCTATTACCTCTGTGGACTTTGAGGTCACACTTCATGTAAAATGCTTTCTTCCAAGTAATAATAGGACCACTTCATGCTTATATTGATTACTGTTCTTTCACAAGTACACTTCAGCTTTTGATTCCTTGCCAACGCACAACAGCCCCTAGCACAATGCCTTACGGCATATATGTTGCATGCGGCTCCAGTTTTTGTCGTCGCCTGCGCCTTTTTTTTCAGCTCTTGTGGTTTATTCACTGTATATAGTGTGTTACCAATTGGCCCGCCATTGTCAACCATAGACACCATGCATGTAAATGCTGCTAAGAACCTTGAATTGTAAACACTCAATCTGCACATTATTGAGCATGTTTCTTGTCTAGAATCGTCTAGTGCCACTGCACCTGTTAGTAAGCAATACTGCACCAGGACATATGGCTCTGACGTAAGTCAGCCAACGGAACTTCTTTATACATCGTGGCGCGGAGGGCGTGTGCCACACAATAAAAGGCACCTATCGGGAAGGCGCAACATTTCCATGCAGGTGCTTCTTTTACTTTGTGACGCAAGATTTACGAAAGCGACAAGTTGCTACATGCAACTAGTTTATCGTTTTTTTTTATGTGGAGGCGATGTATTTCGCCTTGCTCATGTGAAATTTGCGCGACTTATTTTGCTTTTCGAATCACATCATCATTATCTGAAACTGGGCTACTTTCATAGTGTATAATCTCTCTTTCTTTCTTTCATAACAGAACGCCCAAAACTTGCATAGTATGCTTCCAGCGTAGTGTGCACTTCGACCCGTGTCACATTTTTCCCATGCTTGTGTGGCGAGTGCCGCCTCAGCAGGGTTTTCACTAAACGGCGCATTCAGCACATCGATCGTGTTAACAATTCACGCTTCTTGAAGTTTATTTCTCTATTTTATTCGGCAGGCTCGCGATAGCTAAATTTAAATCTCTGATCTCAAAGGAAACGTGCACGTATAGGTTGCATTGAGAAAACGCTTATGCCTAGTAATATATTTTATTCAATGGAGACTGTAGTTAGTAATTTGGCAGCAGTATCGTTGTTTTCAGGTATCTTAGGAGGAATTATTCTGATATCAAATCACAGTGCCCGCCGATGGCGCAGCTCAAGCACAGTAGATGTTTTCACTCACTAAGCCAGATTTTACGGCTTATGTTGTGCTTCGTTGTGTGGCAAACTCGCTCAGGTGGCGCTCAAACTGCTTCGTGTCAGATAACCACTTCATTGCGCCTTGCACTTGTTGCCTCATGGCGACATGGCGCGCTTTTTTCTCTGTCTTTTTTTTTACTGTCGGACGTTCGCTTCGCGGCGATTGCCCTTTCCCGCACCTGGCCTCTCCATTTTTGCCAGTAGCAGTATAGAAACGAGCGTGACATGGTCGCAGGAGGGCACCCCCTGCGCGGCGTGGTACCCAAGCGGGTCCTGCTGCGGGGCAACCTGAAGCGGGAGCAATCCTTCGACTCCTTCTACTGGGACCTGCGCGCCCAGTCACCCAAGCACGAAACGGCCGCGGCCACCGACGACTTCCGCGCCAGCAAACCGCTGTCGCCGTTCGGCTCCCGCGAGCACCTACAGCTGACCGGTGGTGCGGGAGGCGGCGCAGCTGTCTGGAATGGTGGCCTGGGTCGGGGACCCCGCGCCGCCGCGCCTGGCGCTCATGCCGGTGATCTGGGCCTGCAGCCGAAGCCCAAGCTGCCCAAGCACAAGATCCTTAAGAAGCAGCAGAGCATGTTCGCCTGCTTTCCCGAGTTCACGCAGCAGACGCCGCCCACGCTGCTGTCGCCCGTGGCGCCCAAGGAACTGGTTGAGAAGAAGGAGCTCTCCAAGCCGGGACGCACAGCCGGCGTCCTTCTCCCGCGCACAAACAGCGTCGAGGAGGCACCCGAGCCGGCTGCGCGAGACCCCGGCCCCGAGAACACGGTCACCGGATCGGCCATCTGCGCCCTCATGTGAACACCCTGTCCACGCGCCTACTTCCTCCTCGACAAGCAGCCGCATGCCGAGCCTGGCCGAATGGCTGCCACCCTCCCATTCGCCCCTCCACGGACGCCTTTATGACAAAGGAAAAACAATGTGTGCTACGGCAACTAAATGGTGGCATCGGCCCTGCGGAAACTTACTCAGAGCTCACCATCGCATCCCGGAGCTATCCGCACGGCGGCCCAAATCACATTTCTATGTACCGCCGCACGCCTGCTGCCACGCCTGAAATTGAGCTGTCTGTCTAGCCAGCGTGGAGTATAAGCAATATATAGTGCATCACTCGGAAACCTCACCACGTTGCCGACAGGCAGCTGGGCACCCGGGCAGGTCACACGCTCGCATTTCTGTCACGAGTCGTCACTGCCAAGAGCTGTCGAGGACTGCTGGTGTCGAGAGCCGAATCTGGGTGCGCAAGTGGCACCACATTGCGATACTGCCCAGTGAGAACGTATTTTTTAGTCGAAACAAACAGCGACGCAAGGGTAATTCGAGCCAAGCACATGCGTTGAATCAGAACAAGTCGGGTTGATGACAACACAGTGACGATCATGGCATCTCAAAGAGTGACACCAGCGGAGTAGAGAGCACTTTAGTGTAATGTGTTTTTTGTTTGCTAGAGCATCTTCCTTCCAGTCGCCAAAGCATATTTACTGATATAAGATTTTTTTTTACTTAGCTTGACATACCAAAACCCGCCTGGTCGTTACTCGTATCGCGCAAACACAGTGAAAACAAAAATTCAGAACTAAGTACCACCGTGTGCGCGTGACTCCATAAGGTATTTCATGTCGGATGTCGTTGTCAGGCCGGCGTATAAAATCAACTAATTAGTCACTCTAAGCTGTCAGAAGTAAAGCTCCTATATGTCGATCTTTTCAGTATATTTGCCCAGAGCAATGAGCTTTAGGAAATAGCCACTGCAATTACGTGAATACCTGGTGTGAAATGTTCCAGTGGCTGCTTATCAGAGAGTCTCCAACAGTCTACATTGAATCCCGCCTGACGCGTTGTTGGAGTGTGATACTTATATTTCAGTGTGAGCACCTGACCTTGCACAGCAAACGCTCCGGCTCGAGCACATTTTCACTATGCACACTATGTTCACCGCTGCACCATTGTATGTTCCTTCTACAGCCTAAGCACAAACTGTTGTCAAGACCTGCACGATAAAAAAAAACAAGATTTTACCGAACATTAACCTACACCGTGAACTTTGAGAGCCGATTATTGTATCATAGATAACTGAAAGTAAAACCTTTGTACTCGAATGGCCTTCCACGTTCCTGTAAACACACATCAATACACTGTAAAAAACACACAGACAGAGACACACTGGTGATGCAATTTTCTAAGTTCAGCTTCATATGTCGATGCCTGTAGACAAAACGTTTTTTCTGAGAGCTATTTGGTCCTTACAGTGGTTGTGTTCGTATTCGTGTCTTAGCTCCTTGAACACTAGTCAAACATTTGCTCAATGTTTGTCGTGCGCTTGCAATCTGGCTTCATTGAAAGCGGACCTTTCCAGCAAGTACCAAGCATATTTTGTATACTACTCCCTCCTCTGCGTATGTGTGCATAAATGTACAAAGTTTTGTGCTGATTTCTGCACAAGTGGGTTGATTCTTCATTGGCTCTTGTCCTGATCGGCCACTCTTTCAGTCAGCTTGGGAAAGTCGAATAACTGCAGGGTAATAAATTCTGACCGGGGGACTCGGATTATGAGTCAAGGGAATAAGGTAATATATTATGTACATGCCTAAAACGGAGAACCAGCAAAACATTTCCTCTTGTATTTCTCTAATATTTGCGAATGTGCATACATGTGGCATATCATATTTGTTGTACACTCTTGTGTAATGAATTCGTATTCAACTTTATGTATCGTTACACCTTGGGCTTATGAAGAGTGTGTAGGTGTTACTTGGCCGCCTATGCTTCGCAAATTAGGCGCAGAAGACATGTCTTTAGCACCCGAGAAGAAAAATGCATAGGCGCAGTGAATAGTGATGTTTACCTTGTGTTGAAATCCGTAGTGTGCGTGCCCTTTTGAAAGTGCTTCTTGTTAGGCTGGCGTGCTTGTACTCTCGCAGACATTTGTTCCCTAGTTTAAGCATGTGTTCTCGTTGACGGCGCCTTGGCGCTGTCTGTGAACCCAGGCGAGGCGCTATCGTGGTCGCCATGAAGGTACCAGACTGCGTGCTCCTCTGGAACCACGGTGGTCATTATGTATACGGTTAATTTGTACCCTAACAGTACCTGACGTTTTGTCGTCCATTAGTGGGTGTTCTTTGATGTTACTGTCTTCGTTGCAGGTGAGAATTCGTACACCATTGTGATCCCTGCGTTAACGAGAGTCGTGCTGAGTGACACGTACGCAGCACGAGGATCAGTTTTGTTAAGCCCGGGCGTCTTCAGTTTGTATTGCTCCCAAGTCTTGATTCAATTTGTCTTTCTGTGCAGTGTCATCCCCGATCAATTCATTGTTTCCTTCACGTATGAGAAATACAGATGTTGGGGTTTGCTTCGTTCTTTGTTTATTCATTTACTTACGTCTCTTTTAGTGAGTGTGTGGTGAGCCCGCTGTCGCGTTTGTGGCCAGATTTTCACGTCCACAGACGGTGTTGCGTACAGAGTGACAATATAAGTGTGTATACGTATTTCTTTACGGAACTTTTCCCCCTTCATGCAGCAGCCCACGAGTGCGGCGGCTGTGACAGGCAAAATGCCCAAACATAACGCGTAGGGAATGGCGCTACTTTTGCACCATACCACTGTCCTCTAGTTAGAAGCCAACTGTTCCCGTCAGGCGGTGTGCCTGCTTCACGCCGCCGAGCTTACAACTGTAGCTTAGCGAACACACTCTTGAGACTGCGTGCACAGGTGCGGAAATTCGGTGTTTCACAGGAGCGCAGACCCCGCCCTTTGCATCAGCATCGGAGGCGCAGCTAACTCCATTTGTGTCATACCTGATCCCGAAAGGCTGGGCACATCGTCCGCTGGGCGCGACCACCCGCTGTGCCTCCGATATACCCTCTCGCCCACCGCGGCCACATAAAGCAATTAGAGCGGTAGACGTTACACCTATGACATGTGATCTCCGCCTTAACTTTTATGCGTGCTGCATTCTTGAGGTGAAAATACTTCGTTCTTGTTTTCTACACACCCTTTCGTACGAGACGCTTCGCTGTTTTTTTGTCGCTGTCTGGATGACCTTGCGGATACATTTTTGCGTGTAGCATTGCAAAATACAATAAACCATCCCCATGACATTGCGTGTGTGCCCGTAGAGACACGGACAGCGTTGGAAACTGCGCATAATGACCTCATCGCTTGCTTTCTCTCAAACTGTCAAATTTCTTTGTTGTCTTTGACCATATAGGGATCGAAAAGGGTACAAGATAAAAGAGTGTCAGAGTCTCCCTGAACAAACAAGCTATCGTAGATCGTGCTGAAAAGCTGCAGTCACGTGCAAAATTTTTTGTGATGCCTTGGGACCACCTGAAACATAAGGCTATAGCTTCTCAAATTATGTGTCAAGTGCTATTTAGAATACTCTTGTACTAACTAATTAGTCCTCGAATGAATCATAGCTGCTTCAATCGCACCTGGAATGACTGATGAACATGCATTTAAAGTCTCTTCCTTACACAATCTACCCCCACAGCTCCACCCCTTCCTTTTTGCATCAACGCAGAGATGAAGGCTTTTCTATGGAGTCCGGCTTTCAATGCCGCCTTTAAGACAGGCGAAACGGCGCAATGTGGCAACGGTTGAGTGCGTGACTATTGCACCCAGCACTCCTATTTTGGCTTCTTGGGTGGGAAACCCTGGTGCGCGAAGCTACTAATCATTGAGGAAGCCCACGTGGATTTTTATCTGGCTGCGCCAGTAATAAATACAGAGGTCTGAACGCATAGACATAGTATTTCAACGTGTGATTCACAGCGTTGAGAGTGCACGACCTTATATTGCTCAGCCTTCGAAACCCGTGGTTGCTATGTGATGTGTCTCCTACGTTTTGATCTGTTTATTTTTGTGCTAAATGTTCTCACATACATCAGTTCACGTCGGATTTTATTGGGCTTTCGGAGGGACGAATGTTGCAGCCTCGGCACCTTTACTCCTGGCTAAGTAAAAAAAAAACACAGCACAAGAATAGTTGGAGCGATGCTACAATGTCTCTCGTGCCTCAGCGATGATTGTCCTAAAATGTGCTAAATATAGAAAACTCCCCTATAATGCCTAAAAGTTGAATGAACATAAATGACACAACAAAAGTGAAATCTACCTGAAGTCAGCGATACATTTAACAGCCAACTTACCCATTACTTACAGTAAATCACTAAGTATATTTTCAGTTGATTGAGACACTTTACGTAGGAAGTATGTGTGTGAGTATAGCTGACTTCGAAGACACACAACCCGTTGTCAACCGTAAATATGGATATTGAAGAGCAAAAAATAAAGCACGAATGTTCATTTTTACTGTTGTATACTTAAAGGGTCCCGGCCACACTTTTTGAACGGGGTGAGAAAACGCTGTGGACTTGCATAACGCAACCGTGAAAACGTGAGCCAAATATCTTTGCGCTGAATCCCGCCTGGAAGTTGCAATTTGTTACCACAGGCAGCGAAAACGGTATTGCTCAACCCTCCGCCGACTATGCCGCAAGCGGGAAAGCAAGCGAGCGCGACAGCTATTAGCCAACGTCATGAACTGTCCCGGAGGCTATAAGTCAACTGTCTCGGAGGCCAGTCTGTTGTCTAGGAGGCCTTTGTTTGTAGGTATGTACCACTGTAGAGTTTTCTAAACATAGCTAGAGGAGACTCTCGCGCTGTGATTGTTCAGCGACCATCGGAATGTTGGGTAGTACATGGATATGGCTAGTCTCCGTGCTTGAGGGCTGCAAACGCACTTGTGGCTTTCTTTACAGGAGTGGTTTGGCTTTGTTTTGAATAAAAGAACGAACCATTTTGAATTTCGTGACCCGATTCGAATTGGTGAGTCTGAGGGTTAAGGTAGTGAAGTGCAAGTGCTGAACGTTTGCTGATTGTTATTTCGTGACAAAGCAGCTCCGAGCCACGCGAAGCCAAACAGAGCCGAAAGTACGAAAATTAGCCGAATCCAAACCCATCATTTTCGTGCTGGCTGAAGCACAGTGCGTTGCAGCTCCCATGGACACAAGCGCCAGAGTTCTCTCTGGTGTATCCATAGAAAACTCTATGTGTACCACGACCACCCACAGGGCGCCACGTCACCACTCACGTGTAAATCAAAAGTATCGGCATGACGGCTGAAAAAAATAAAAAGAGAATTTTCCAGTTCAGAACATGCGTCAATGTTAACTTCGAGCTGCGCATCACCCCCTTGCCATTCATTCCTCAGTAACTTACAATGCGATCGCGGAAGTCAAAGAGCAAATGCGTTCGGATCGTTCGCTCATACTCAGACGCACTCGAAAACTTTTGCGGCAGGATATTCATGATGAAACGGAGGCCACTAGTAAAATGATCCTCTGACAGCTTAGAAAGGTCTAGCGGGGCATCTTCAAAAAAAGGAGAAGCAACTATCGCACAGAAACGCAGCATAAAAACCAACTTGTGGTACCAAATATTCGGCGATATCGCTAAAAAGTTGTGGAGCTAACACAGCGAGCTTCGACCAGGGGTCTCCGCATTATCGAGCGGCAACTTGCTCAACACGCCGTCAACCAAACTGAACGAAATGGCTGTTTCAAAAACTCTTGACGAATCCGACGTAGTAACAAAGATCTGCCCCATTCCTGAGGCGATACAATCGATTCACCGTTGCTACTGAGAAAGCGAAAACACGAGTCCAAACGGACAAAGCTTAAACTTACAACGCATGAAAACATCCTTCGTTGACGCTAGTGGGCATGCAATCCACGCAGCCATCTAACAGGTGCATCACGACTCTCAGCTTTTTCTTCTTCTTATTTACGTACTGAAGGGCACAACGTGACACAACTGTACATTTCATGTCGTTAAACGTAGCTTCAGACAACTGGTTGGAACATCTTTCTAAGCTTGTTGATGTTCAAGAAAGTGAGTTCTTGTCTGGCGCAGCAGTGTTTGTCCATATTCACTGACAGACCCCCTTCAAGATGTTTTTCTTCAATGTAAACTGCTGCCGAGTCGTGATAAATGCGCATGAGCCACCTGTTTTGATTGCCTGCCATTTTACTCTTACTACAGCGTTTTACATGAGATTTCTTTGTAGGCTGCACTATCCTCGATGCCGGCCTAGATTTTTTTGTGTGTTTTTTGGGCCAGGTTGCACTTTCTCAATTTGACGAGCGTAGTCCGAACATGCTAGTCACGGTCTAGTTTCGGATTTCGTTGCAATAATTCACACTACTACTGTTTCGCACACATATCTACGCTAACTTTTCATTAATTTCTTCAGTCAAGGTTGCTGTTGGTGCCATTTTGTTGTCCCATACGGGCCTAGGAGACCCCTGGTCGTCTTATTGTTGCTAAGGTATAGTCAGAGAGTAGCAGCCAAATCTAAAGCTGAATCCCCTAGTCTCCCATTGAGTGAGAAGCCCTCAATAAAGTCCACGTTCTCAAAGCATTTTGCCTACTTGTTGGCTCTTTGAAAGCTTTTTTGGAATGAAATAAGACCGTATCAGTTGAGGGGCAAAATAAATGACTATTTTCTTAACTAGAGTTTTCTTTCGTTTTTCTTGATCGAGTAATAGGTTAGTTTCGCAACGATTCGCAGCAATACATCTTGTCACAAAAGTCATGCTGATTGTACTACAACGTGCGAAGTCATCGTTCGCGTAATTTATTGTTGTTCCTCGCTTGGAACAATAGTGGTTGTTTTTTTTGTTTTTGTTTTTTCTAAACTTACGTATTGTGAAGTGTCGATTAATAATCTCTTAAAAAATGGATGTCTATATCTATTTCTCACTATAGCCCGTGAAAAAAAAATTTCTTACAAACGCCACATGTTGTTCATCGCTGTGTTTTCCTTGTATGAAGGTGTATTTACGAGATAGCAAGAAAAATGTGATGAAAAAGTTATTCCTTTGTGGTCACTAAACACCCATGATTGTTTGTTTTCCCGTGTATGCGGTTTGTTATCCCTGATGTAGCACGCACCATTATTGTCATACGCGACGCAAAGTAGAAGCCATTGAAGCGCACCGGACCGCCAGGTGGGTGACATTTTCCACGTTTATGTATAGCTGGATCCTTGATAAATGGAGTAATAAACATGATGTTTTTACGAAACGTTGCCTCTTGCGTGGCTCTTTTTTATGCCTTTTTTTCTTCCCTGTGTCTCATAGTCATTTTTTCTTCACCGGTACTAGGATTCAATAAGCCAAGCAAAGCAAGAAAAAAAGTTATGAATCCATCCAGCTTTCGCGGGTGCATACGTTTATGCCGCTTCATTACAACAGCCACTCAACATTGCTAATTCTCTCGGTGATCGCAATCAGTGCGGAGCCCAATCATCGCGATGCTACCATAGTCCGTTTATTGTACCTTTTTACTGCATACTTCGTTTACATTACGCATTAAGCAATTCTTTACGAGTGATGTTTCGTACTACGCTGAAGAATTCCCATCCAGAAACATGAAAAATCCCTATTTCGGAGACCTTTCCCTGCAAATGTTGACGAAATTCTCAACATATTTCTCTGCACTACGTACTAATTGCCACCCTCATCCATGCACACACATACTATAGTTACACATATCTAACGTGCTGGCGACATTTGAAATCATGTCTAGCCTCTCCACTGCTGCACAACAAAAGCACGACTGTGTTAATTCATATACTGTTAGTGCACTCCACATTGTGGGCTTCAAGTCTAACACCAATAGTGAACTACAAATTGCTCCGCGTAAATATCAAAAACAAATTTTAAAGACTATGCTTGCGTGGTACAGTGCACCAGAACCGACAGCAGACGAACGCGCACTGCGACCGCTAATTATTGGTTGTAAAAGAAGAATTGAACCATCTTCTGAAATTCTCTGCAATATCACGAAGATTCCCACTCTCCCTTTCTCTCAAAACAACAGAGGAAAATTCCCTGAAAAAGAGAAAATTCCCTGCATGAAAAATCACTGTCTGTACGTCTAGTACACTCAAGTTTCGCTTAAACTGTCGGCCGTTCGACGTTTATGACAAACAGTTGCAGTTGTCGCAAACCATCCACAAGCGGGCACAATCGGTTATTGCCACTTCGCCGCCTTGATGAGATCAAACTTTCAGCTGTTGCCCCCCCCCCTCTTTATTAAGTGGTTAGACTGCCTATAACCTGTGAAAATAGAGAGCTGACGTTATTCCTCTCTTCTCAGTGTCCGCTAATAGCGACATTGTCGCAAGAAGTGAATGCATTTATAGGGACCCTGAAACACTTTTTTCAAGTAACCATGAAATGAATTCATTGGCACAACTTATTGCCTCACGAATTCAACGCCACAAAAATTGTCCAGTGTGAGTGAAGTTACAAAGATTTGTCGCATGCTGCAATTGCATTCTCTTTTCTCGTCCCGACGAAAGCACCGAGTGCTAAGCAGAGAGGGATGGCAGGGGCAAAGAAAAACGTCACGTGCGCCTCGTGACTTTTAGAATGTTCTTTTTTTTTCTGTGAATGCGCGGCTTTGTCAGTGTGATCGCGCACGCACGCGTGAACAAGTAGCAGCCTCCCGCAGCGAACTCTGTAACGACCAAGCTCGCCATGTCCAAATCAGCCAATGTCTGATAAAAGAGATTGCTACGAGTGGTTTTTGGGAGTTTTCCGTGATTTGTCGAGACAACAGAAAGCAACTTTTAGCCGACTTTGATAATTTGTTATCGATTCTAGGCCGCGTACTGTGCTATAATATTTGGCTCGCGTGTTGTCGGGAGCCTCTACTACCGATTGGTAGCGTTTTCTGACCATGCTCAAAAAGTGTTGCAGGGCCCCTTTAACCGTGCTGACGGCTAGCACTGTATCACGCGTGCCCAGAATGCGCTTAGCCTTGCTCCCATTTCAGGCCTTCAGGCTTGTGTGATAAAGAAAAACTTGCGCCTGTGCGCTGCCCGGCTTTCATTCACGAACTACCCATATTCAGAGGCTGTCTGTAAGTATCGATAAATGATTGTACAAAATGAGATAGTTATTCGTCGTTGAAAAATTGACTTCCTAACTTCGATGAAAACTTGGGCGTAATTGCATTGGAATCATTTACAGCAGCGGCTCGTAATTGTTGCTCCGAAGAATATTCTCTCTTGATAATAGTCAATGTACTGTATAAACCATTGGAGACTAATCACGGTCGAAATGCGTTAGAATGCTAGAAATTGAGCCTTTTTAGCGCTTCCAAAAAAGAGCATTAAATCCGTAAAAGAAATACTATAAATTGTATCACTCCACACATTACCCATAGATAACATTTGTGACATGGCAATGTCCGCAACTCATTGATGTGAGCTGAAATGCAAAAGCAGCCACGCACAGTGGATTTCGATGCACATCAAACCACCCTCTGTGGTCAAAACTAATCGGGAGTCTCTTGTTATCGTATGCCCGGTATATCGCTGTCTCAGCACGTAAAACCCACGAATTCTTTTTGGTTTTTCTGAATAATTTCTCTACAACACTGACACAGTTTTAGTTAGGTGATGCAATAGTTGGTGGTGTACATATGCGACTTTTAAGTGTTTAGAAATTCATGCTTAATTTTTGCAATGAAGCTGTATAACATGCGGATTTCGTCGTCTATGTAGTGTGAACGTTTGCCAGGATACCGTCGCATAAGGTTGTTTTCATCCATACATGAATTCACGTTAGACTCGTCCACTTGCGTCATAATTGCATGCGGTAGACACGCCACAGTATTCGTTTTAATAATGGAAAGCACCAAACTTGCGTCAAAGCCACGCGATATATGGTGAGGCGTTATAACAAACGCACATGGTGCAGGCTGCATCCGCTCCCTGTAAATAATATATTGTGGTCTTGTGGTTGGAGGAGCCGCAGCTGCCAGGAAGTGGCATATGTAGCGTAATAAGCACGGAATGACGTCTCTGCGCTTTAATATTTTTAAGGGCAAACGACAAAAGACAGGTGTATTTACGATATTTACACGAACAAAATGATCGCGACCACAGCAGCCAAGATGGTGCAAACAGGAGACAACCCGTCCTCCTCTTCTTCGACATTTTGGTGAGTAGCACTCAAATAAATCATGTCCTGGTGCAGTGCATTGAGTTCTCTTGCTGTCAGACATTTTCTGAAGGGCCCTGTATAATTGCTCGAGGCCGGAGCGTTGCCAGGGATCTATTTCAGGGGCAAGTAAAATGTACGTGGAAGGGAGGGGGCTTTATCTATGTGCGTTCGCATGCTCGTATGAGTGCACACACACACACACACACACACATCTATATATATATATTTATAAATATATATATATATATATATATATATATATATATACATTCGACCGTCCTAGGGTTGCAGCCCTAGGACGATCTAGAGCTTCCTCATGTTCTCATATCACATCACGTGATTCCACTGCTTCGCTGGTCAACCAACTTTCAAAACGTCGAGTTAATCCAATAGTTTAATGTACTCAATGAAGTCGCGCGTCTGGCTCTACGTCCGAAAACCGCAATATAGTTATGAGAGACGCGATAGAGTAGAGCTCCGGAACTGACAACTCCCTGGTGTTCCATAACATGCCTAAATCAAAGCGCACGCACCTTCATCGGCATGCATCCACACCGGCATTTCACCTTCATCGACATGTGTCGACACCTACATGTCCCCTTCATCGACTTGCGTCGTCCACAGCCTGAATTCTACCTCGCGATCTTCAGCTCAGCTGTCGAGCAAGATAACCACCAACACTGCGGCGGGTAGCACAATTTTTAAAACGGCACAGTCGGAGCGAAATTCTTTCCTCTTTGCTATCAGCAGTTGCACCATCTGATCAATTGCAGACGAATGCAGCCAGGGCAGAGCTGTGTGGCACAAAGCTACATGGACGACGACATTTAGGCGAGTTGGTGGGGGTTCATGGTTAACCCTTTCAGCCCTGGAATTTTATTTTGGTCGGATACATTTTTGTGCAGGTTTTTCTCGTAAGTAGGACCTCTGAAAATCACAAACGAAAATTGAGCCCGTGGTGCAAGGATCTTTGTAGTAATTAACGTGTCATCAAATTAGGTAATCAGGGCTCAGTGAGTGAAAAATTAGAAAAAATTACTTTTTTTCTGCTAATCAATAGTGTACACAAAACAGAAACGAACGTCTTACTTGTCAGCCTAATACTCACTGATACCACTTCGGTACGTCTTCTCGAAAATGGCGCTTATCCGCTCACTTCAAGGGCCTCGGCTTCAACGAAGACCTCGGTCGTGCTTCTTCTTCTTTGTGGCTGCTACCTCCACAAACAGGCCGTAATATTGATGTCAATCACAGTGGGGTTTATTGAAGAACTATGCCACCAAAAGTTAGCAGTATCGATTACGTTTCCGAGATACTACGAGAAATGTTGTGCGGTGGTGTCAATTGAAACCGCCAGGGCCGAAAGGGTTAAGAACGGCGCAAGAACACGCTACCCCAAACGTCTTAGTGTTCTCTTCGTTTGGTGCCTCGTGTTCTTGAGCCTTTCTTTGTACATGAATTAAAAGTCAGTTATCACACCGACTTTTATTTAACTACAAGAAGACAGTTAAGTGGAAACATGAGAGAGCTATAGGGCTTGCTTCACATAGAGAAGAGATGTTTTTTTTTTCATCTTCTTTTATTATAACCATAAGTGAAGTAACCAACGTGCGCATGTCCCGCGCGACTTTCTACGGCGTGAAGTCTTGAGAAGTCGTCTAGGAAAGCCTTCATCATGAAAAAATAGGATTCAAATACTCGCGTTAGCTTATCGTGGTGTCAGATGAAGCTCTTTATGCAGAAATAACGGTGTTGGCATCAGCGTCGGTGTATTTGGTGGTGAGTGAAAAAAAAAAACTGGTGCCGGAATGTCGCGAAGGACACAAATAATAAAAATAAGGGGCTCGAGCCGGAATCTAACGCAGGCGTTCTATACGGGGCAGTCAGGTGTTCTACCACATGGTGACGCCAGTACTTCAAACTGTTACGAGAAAGAAAATCGTGTACAGGCGATATGTATTGTGAGGAATCTTGAGAAACGTATACCAGGCATCACACCGTGTGAACTGCGCAACAAGTGGGTCATTCACAAGCCCGCTCATTACAAAGCACTCGCTCATACAATTCATCATTATCGTCTGCAAGAGAATCACGAAAACGTGCAAGATGCAGGTGCGTATATGCTTTACGGAAGCACATTTCAAGTACTTCCATAAAACAATGATCAATAATAGTGTTGTCGGCATTTGGCGACTTTACTTGCAGTGAACACTCTAGGATAGTTTAAAACAGCCAGTGTTGTGCACATACATAAGTTTGCTTTCCTCGCGGAGCGGTTCGAGTGGAGAAGCGAAGTCTGGCTAGCAAATGAGAAGACGATGCCAACAGGTTCTGGTTATTCTGTTGGGTTCCATCCAATAATACGAAGCTGAAGCGTCTGCCAAGTCATTTAGAGCACCCATTCGGAAGAAACGGGAATAGTTAGCTTTGCAAACGAGTATAATGAACGTTGAGAAAGTGTTGGCGTAAAGCCCAACGGTTACGACACTTGTCTTTAGAGTGTGGGTGACAGAGGTGAAACGCCGCCTCGGCAAGAAAGCCTATTTTGTCTTATTTCTTTATTCAGTGTACTTCAGCTACACATGATCTCCGTGGTCGATCACGTGGCCTCCCACGCTTTATCTCTCTCAGGAGGCGCCTCCTTTCTCCTTCTTCGGTCACGCGAACTGTTTTAACTAAGCTTGCACATGGTCCGCAAAAAGATGCTTTGCTGCAAAAACTAAGGTCGTCTAGCAAAAACTTTCCATGTTTATTTATTTTCTAGAAGTGTACTAAAACAGGGGAGTGCTCAGAACGGGCTTGAAAAAGTGAAGACCAAACAGGTTCAAGCCGCTTGTCACAGTGCGATCGGTAGTGTGAAATGTGCCGTCGTGTAAGGGTTGCTTGCAGCTCTGCCAAAGTGGTGCAGTGGTGAGTGCCCACTTCTCACCCAAACGCCCCGGCTTCGAATAACCACTCTAGATGGTATTTTTTTCCTTGCGAAGAATTTCTTTTGTACTACAGGCCCTTCGAATATTTTTACTACGTATCTATTTATCTATTATCTGTCTAGCTACGTACGTCTGGGTTCTATCATGATCATCCCCTTATAACTGGGTAGACCAAAATAAGTATGGTAGACTAAGATGGTATGAGTACTATTACTTACTGGTCATGGCACGAAAAATTCAATAGATCCTGTGTACCTTGGGAATCCACGTTATGCGAAGCATGAAGAGGGAACATGACTGTGTTGCAATTTTTATTGAGCTAAACGTTACAAAAAGACGCTAAAGCTATGTACAAATCTTGTACGTCTAGACGTATGTTGAAGAGTTGCATAAGTTTTTATAACCAGTTTTTTTACCGTTGCGTAGCGATACCATCAGTAACGTGGGTATTAGCAATACCAAAACCGGTAAGCTGATATGCAGCACTAGATCATCGTGGCCGCACCTGCCGCGATGGTCTAGTGGTTGGAGTGGTTAGGGCACTCGACGGTTGACCTACAGGTCGCGTGATCGAATGGCGGCCGCGGCGGCAGCATCTTCGATGGAGGCGAAAATGCTCGAGTACTCTGTACTTTGATACAGTGCACGTTGAAGAACCCCAGGTAGTCGACATTCATTTATCCCTCGACTACGGCGTCTCTAATAAAAATGGGGTGGTTTGTGGGCGCTAAATCCCGACTTTTATGCGCTTGAGCTTGGTAGAACTCTGCATTCAGCTTCAGTGCATGGCGCTTACTCCACTGACGTCCATGCGACGGGATGACTATATCATAGCAGTACATATGAAATGTTTATAAATTTGAATAGACAGCACTGCGACCACTATTGACGTTTCACGAACATTACAGAGTCTATTTGAAAAACAGATCTGAGACCTGGCGCGGCACTGAGGTAGAATGGAGGATTACCTCGCATAATTTATGCTGAGGTTTCATTCCTGTTGTTACCCTGACATTTATTATTTGTATTTGTCGCATCAACGCTGTCGATGTCAACTTTTTATTGCCCCACCGCGGTGGTCTAGTGGCTAATGTACTCGGCTGCTGACCCGCAGGGCACGGGTTCGAATCCCGGCAGTGGCGGCTGCGTTTTCGGTGGAGGAGAAAATGCCGTAGGCCCTTGTGCTTAGATTTGGGTGCGCGTTAAAGAACCCCAGGTGGACTAAATTTCCGGAGCACTGCACAACGGCGTCTCTCATAATCATATGGTGGTTTTGGGACGTCAAACCTCATATATCAATCAACTTCAACTTTTTCTTAGCGCTATCGCGTTAAAATTGCGAATGTCAACCATCTGTGGCACATACCCTCCCGCGGTATACGGTTATGTGCCACACTTGTCTTGACGTACGAGACGGGATCGTCACTTTGTGTCGTGACAAGCGCGTCATGTTCATCAAGCCATCTTACCGTCCTATACCAATTTTCGTTAACCTCAAGTTAAGCAGATGATCACGAGTGCACCCAGATGTAAGCGGTTAGAAAGATAGATAGCTAAAAGTGCTTGGAATAGGTATAGCATTTATTAACGTGACGCTTCCGTCACGTACGTCACCGAACCCTTTCCTCCGGACACGTACGGCACATACCCACATACCACGAGCTACGTTATGCGGGTATGCGCCACAGGAGGTTGGCAGTGTCAAGCTACCCAGAAGCGGTGAGAACATAGAAGGGTAATTTTAACACGAAAGCGGTCAGGAAAAAAGCGGACATCGGCCGCGTTCTCCCGCCGAATGCAAAGAATAAATGTCAGGGTCCCAGCGTGCACAATAAAACAGCAGGAATCAAGCATTCTGCGCGGCAATCGTGTATTCTATCAGAGATCCACGCCAGATCTCTTACTGCTTTCGAAAAAGACTCTAATCTTCAGGAAATGTGATTAGTGATTGTACTGCTAGCTATCTAATTTGATAAACATTACATATTAACTATGATAATACAGCCATCGCGTCTCGTTAACGTAAATCCTTGCTAACTGCCATCCACTGAAGTTTATTTATGTAGCACTGTCAAGCTACCATCTTCAAGAGCTCAAGCACTACATGAGCAACACCATGCAGACTGCGCTTGCCGCATCTGATCGCTCCGTCTAAGGTACTCGGCTGCTAACCCACAGGTCGCGGGATCGAGTCCCAGTTGCGGCGGCTGCATTTTCGATGGAGGCAAAAATGCTGTAGGCCGTGTGCTCAGATTTCGTTGCACATTAAAGAACCCCGGATGGTCTAAATTTCCAGAGCCCTCCACTACGGCGTCTCTCATATAATCATATTGTGAATTTGGAACGTTAAGCCCCACTTATCATTCAATTGCCGCTTCTGGTGTGTTGCTAATACTCATGTTGATGTTGGAATCATTACGCGCCGGTAAATTGTTGCCTATAAGAAACATACACGACTCTTCAACTGTACGTACAACAATTGTACATATCTGTAGCGTCATTTCGAAACGTTTCACTAAATGAAAAAAAACATAGTACATTGACATTCCCTCCGAATGTTTCGCGTAACAACACTTCCCAAGACACGTGAGATCTGCTGAATATTTCTTTTGTGTCCCTTTTTACAGCAGTATTGGTTTTTTTTGTTTATTGAATTACCTCCAGCTGCTGCTTATTGCTAAAAGAAGTAACGTGAAATGCGATGGGAAATATAAAAAAAAATGTTTCATCAAGAGTAAATATTTGCCGCGCCACCACACAGTATTTAACAAAATCGTGAAGTATGGCCACCGAGATTTTCGCGATCACTGGAATTAAAATGAGGTTTGACATTTTTCGTTATTTCTTGTTGTAATACGTAGCAGCTGGAGCTATATTTTTAAGAAAAAAAAGTAAAATCTGCACAGTTATAAGAAGGTGCACTAAAAATAAAAACCCACCACCTGTCGCTGCGATTGGAACCCAGGGTTTTTGAGTGGGAAGTTGGTATTTTACCGTCGCACCACTTTGGCAGAGCTGCGCGTGGCCCCTAAAGGACCATACATTGCAGAATACTGGTCGCAGCGCCACAAGCGGCTTGACCCCGCTTGAGCTTCACTTTTTGCACGTTGGTGAAGTGGTCGCTCCGAGTACAGTACTCTTCTAGTACACTATTTTCTTCCATGTAATGTGAACCAACCAGCTCAGCAATGCGCTCTTTTAATCACCTCAAGGTACTAAGGTAACGCCAGCTTCTGCGCTCCATCAGTACACACATTGAGCAGTTCCGCCGCAACACGCATGAACCCCATTGTAGAGATGGCATCGACGTATCGCGTTACACACATTTCACTCATTTCCGCAAGATTTTCATACAGCGGATGCCACGAAATATGCATCTAACCTACAACGCAGCACGAAAACTAGCAAGGAGTAAAGCTCTGCTCGCCAGTGCCCGTTTGAACAAGGAACGAGCTTGCTTCGCAGATGCCGCTTCGCGTGCTCAAAAAGAAGCATACTCGTCAGTTGTTATTGACTGTGATCCCGAAGTAATCGACTGCACTACCATCCGCACTTCTAGCTGCGCTACGATCAGCACTTCTAGCTCCAGCGTTGCGGAGCAGGTTGCCATTGCTCCTCCATTTACGAACGGTGTACATGACACAATTTATTTAGATTCGAAGGCTGCTATCTAGGCATTTCAAATGGGTATGGTGGCTGCCTACGTACTACAGATTCTTAAAAAAGCCAAAGACCTCAAAGTTTACTTATTGGTCTGGTTTCCTGCACACCTTGGACCATTTGAGGGTGCTTTTATTAATCTGAATGAGGAGACGCATTCGGCTGCACGAGGTTTGACCGACCGTGTGCCAGGTAACGCATCATTTCCTGGGTGATCCAAGCCTCTCTCCACGTACAACGAGATTTGTATGCACCATTATCTCTCAAAAAGAGTGTTGCCCCTGCCACCACCCTCGCTATGTAGGGCCGAAACGGATACTCTCAGACTGCTCCAAAGAAGAATAACCTGCGGCACTGCACACAATATACCTCAAACGGTTTCCAAGCCCGGATCCCTTGTGTGGCGGATATGCAGACTTAAAGCACGTCCTGTGGGGCTGTGTCTTTGCCAATCCCCCTTTTTGAGAAGAGGAAATCAGCAAACTGATCAAGGCCCAGGTCCTGACCTCTGAACTCCTGGCCGTCCAGAGGGCCCATGCGAGGGCGGTCATGATTAACCTGACCGTCCCCGAGTGGGGCTAGCCAGGTGACGCCGAGTTAACTCGCGTCTATTGTGGACATAATAAAGTTATTTTACTCACTCACTCACTCCCCCCGAGTTGCATGGATTTCCTGCAAAAAGTTGGAAGTACCACCTCAGGTGTTCGGCTTAGATAATTACCTCATTTTCAAGAATCTGTACTTTTATTCGCCTGTGGTGGTGCCAAAAATATTTTTTTATATTTCATTATATCTCAACGCTGACGCCATCTGTCACGGCTACGTAAGAAGTACGAGTCTTCACGTTAGCCACGAGAGATAGCGGTTTCCCTAGATTGACGTTGCGGCTGCTCGCTTTAATTGCAGCCCACATGACGTTCGGGGTACCAATGACTACATCGCACATCCATGAACGCATGCATCTACTGATGTAGAAGAAAACGTCAAGGTTTCTGCTGCACCTCAGCTGCGAAAAGAACGTTAAGCATCGCTGATGTTGTTGCTAGAATATTTGTTCACCCTCTCCTGTTAGAAGACGCAACGGGTTAGATATACCCCTCACTTTCAAAGCAGTACCAAGAACTTTCATCATCATCAGCTTGGATACGTTCACTGCAGCGCAAAGGCCTCTTCCACGCTCCTACAATCAACCCGCTCTTGTGCTTTCTGCTGCCAGGTTATCCATCGGCCCACCTAACGTTATGTCTCCCCGCCGTGCGTTTGCCTTCTCTAGGAATCTCGTCAGTTAACCTTAATCACCAGCGGTTATCCTGCCTACGTGCAACGTGCTACGTGCCCGGCCCATGTCCATTTCTTGTTGATTTTAACAATGATATCCTTAATCCTGGTTCATTCCTTGACACATTCTGCTCTCTCGTCTTAAGGTAGCACCTATCAATTCTTTTTCCATTGCTCGCTGCGTCATCCTTGGTTTTAGCTCGACCCTCTTTGTAAGCTTCGAGGTTTCTGTTCCATATACTCAAGTATATACCGGCAAGATGAAGCTGTTATTTACGTTCCTCTTAAGGGTTAGTGGCAAATTACTATTCTTGATTTGAGAATGCTTGCCGAATGTGATCGACCTCATCCTTATTCTTCTATTTATTTCACTCTCATGTGACAGTGCAGTAATACACACTGCACGTCACACAAAATGAACGAACAGTCGTGCGCCTTGTGAACGCTCTTGCAACGCTGTTCCACATAAACCCAACCTCTTGTCTTCAGCTGGAAGATCACTATGCATCCCAGGTAGAATGACCTATCCAAGCAGTAAGTACAGTGATGCTTCTTTGTTCCAAAAAAATTAATTTAGTCTGCAGAGATCACGGAGTGATGTTGCATGTATCTGCATGGCACAGACTTGGTCTTCAATGATGATGCCTTGGCATTCGAAGTACAAATTTTACTCGTAGGTGCAGTTTTTGACGCTAAGGAAGGCCGTTTTTTTTTTTTTTGTCCGCTGAGATTAGAAGCCTGCGCCCAACCTACAAGAAATCAATAAAGAATGAATAAGAGTAAGGAACGGCAGCAAGAATAAGTTGTCATGCTGAATTGTTTTGAAACGTCAATACTTTGCCAGCAACGGGTGCGTGACTTACACTTCAGTGCCCAAAAAAATCATCCCTAACCAAACAACTTGAATAAAATTTTTGATGTGCGCTATGCAGTTACCCATGCTTCAATATGTATGGTTGCATCAATTACCGATACAGATTTTATTTCAACTGTCAATGTCAACAGAGCATACGCAAACACAGTTCCGTCGCTGATTTTTTTTTTACACCATGTCGCCAAAAGTGTGCAGCTTAGAGGATGTCAAATGCAGGCTATGTGTGATGTGGCATGATTGAGCGAGACAGGCTTAAAGTAGGCTTTTCTATATATTACATATCTTAATACAAATACTATATGATAGTAACCAAATATAGGCGTGCGCAGGACTCCCCTTCAGGAGGGGCCTTCTTAGGTTATCAAGGAGGGGGGGGGGGGACAGCCAGATCCTGCTCCCCCACGTACACGCCTATGATAATACCAACAGCATATGACATCTCTATTAAGGCCGCTAAATTTATCTCAACCTCGAATTTCGGTTATCCCAATATTTCATAAATAAAAAGATAACGTAGCATTTTAACATTTTTCAGCGACTCTCTTTCTCGTGCAAATTTATTCCCGTAGCTTCCTACATCTCCACCCTTATTCACCAGGAACACAACGCACACTCATATTGCAGGAGTAATAACATATTTGTGCTCACTTCTAGTATTATTATTACGTGTGTTGAACGTCCTATACTCGGCTGCATTGCTGGCATCAAGAAATTAGCTTCTTACAAAATGGTACCGTACCTTAGTGAGCAAACCTGTCATTTGATCTATTAGCGAATTGACACGACATGTCAGGGAACGTTACAGAATTACTTACCCACGGATTCAGTTTCCAGAGACGAGGCTCAGAAGGGCTTTCCTGTAGTCACCCGAGGTGTCACTCTGCGTTGCCGAAATAGTACAAGTGTCAATATTTCCTAAAATGTGGCTTTAGGCCGCGATTGCGTGAAATAGGTGCACAATAGTTCTCTGCCGCAATAAATAAAGTCAAGTCAAATTTTATTTACAACATGCACGAAGTACAATGTGGAAGGCAACACTACCAAGAAAGCTGTGCCCATGCAGCTTGACGAGGCCAGAAGGCCACCACCAAGCAACAGCAGCAGTGCACACATGGGCACTAAAAACAATACTTTTCGTTGTTGCAAATGTATACGTGTAAATAAATGGGTACGCACTCTGAACAAGTTATAATTAAACGTATGAAAAGTGAATAATGTGACCACTAAGAAAGTATTGTTCTGCTACGATGTAAAGATGAATATGAAGAAAAGCAGCGGTAAAAAAAGATAAAGAAGAGACAAAAGAAAATAGAGCATGCATGCGATGAATACATTGTAAAAACATTGATACAAGGTAAATGTGCAAGCTTTACGCATAAATTTGAAATTTATCAAAGAGAAAGACATCACGTAAGTGCTTGCGTGGTAGTGACGTTTCTGTACTTGCGCACTTCTGTAATTGAACTGTTTGGGCACATTGTAGCTCAAGACTTGAGTGCAGTAGTTTGTTCGATGGTGCTTTATGAACCACTTTTTGGGAGCTCGTGTTAGTCGGGTGTGTGTCGCTCTACGAGGGCTAACAAATTCTTTAGAAACTGCGCGGTTTTTTTTTTCTGTCGGGAAGCCTACCCACATGGGCGAGAGTTTTTCAATGTATTGGTAATAAATAAAATACTTACAGTACAAAGCCAGCTCTTATGATGAGATGGTGTATATATAGACGCAAAAATATTGCCTGTTTTTTTGTTGTTGTTGTTTCGCCTTATTTGAAATCTGCAGCCTTTTCTGCACCAGAATCAGGCATTTGTTTTTCTGAGTGTGTTTTTTTTTCTCTGAAAATGATATATTTCAGAACTTGTGCTGTGGCCTACAATGCCCCCAATCTTACGTAGCAACAAAGTTCTTGCAGTTGAGACATTGTAGCCGTATGGAGAGGTTACAGTTTACAAGCGGGAGTGCATTTGGCACGTTCAGAAAATAATGGGCTCAGAACTTCAAAAATGAAAGAAGGCAGAGGCATGAAACTTTATGTCGAGAAATCTATATATCGCCGGGGATGTCTTAGGGGTGTCATCATTGGCAGGCTCGAAACCTTTCGCCCATTAAAAAAAGAGAGCCAGCTTGGAGGACATCTGAAAAGCTCTACTGGCACCATATTTTCACGTGACACGAAAGGATGCCAATCCATCCAATGGCCTTTGCTCGATGCATGGACGCCGAAACTTGGAGTAAATTCAACAAAACCCAGTTAAATGGTGAACCATTTGTTCTTCGTGAAAAACACTTTCCAGCATCTCGTACTGAGGCTGTTAAGTTAAAATATCTGGAACAAGCTCATCCCGAATTTCTTGCTTAATGCATCCGTGGGAAAGCTGAAAACCCTAACGTGTCGTCGAATCGTCTGGCAGCCCGCTCCGAAAATAGTTTTCTTCGGACAACGAACAATAAAAATATGCGCTCATGATGCTGTGCTCACTTTTAATGATGGCAATATAGTATATGTGAATATGATGAACCATTATCTCATCTATTTTTAGTGCCTAGGTGAACGCTCTCTTCAGGCCGTCCAGCGTGCACTCTGCCTTGACATCAGGTCAAGTAAACATGCTACTGCGTCAGTGCGTTTAAGTGTGTACAAGCGTGTTTAAGAAGACACCCCAACATGGGACCAACCGTAGTATAGAAGGCAGAACGATTTTTCCCGAGGCGGCTCCAACACCTTTGCTGTTACCTACTCTGCACAGATGACGTGTTCTATAGTATTAGAAGCGGTGGCGTCCACAATACACCCACCTGTATGAAGCTTTCGAGCGTAGCCTTGTAGTTTCTGTGGAATTCCTCCTTGATAGGGATCATGTCGACTTCACACCGGGAAACTATTATTCTAATGAGCGCCCTATCGTTAGTTCCAAAACCCTGCAAAAATAAAGCGAGTGAACACACGTTAACGTTTTCACTAGTACAGCTTAACAATGAAAGTATCTGTTATGTATTGGTATCTACACAAACACCTTGATTTTCCTACATATCTCTCTCATATACACACTCAGAGATGATGGAGCAACTGCCGTGTACACGTTTATAACGCCGCGTACATCTCGCGGAAGCAGCACAGTTGTGGCACAGTTGAAAAGATATTTTTATTGTTTTTACCTTATCTTGACTCTCATGAGAAAGCAAGCTCATGATTGCTAATGAATAAGGCTCTTCAAACGTCCATTGTTATTTCATGGCTTCCACAGTACTATACAGTTTCTTAGTTAATTCATCATTGATTCTCCCACTTTTTAAACAAATTATTACTTCTCAGTGCCTCTGAGAGGCCTAAGAATATTCACTATTGCTGAGTGTGAAAGCAGCGGGCGGCTGGTTTTTTTTAGTAAATGCAGTAATACAATAGAAAAAAAGATTACACTAACGAAATTAGCAGATGTATGGTAGTTAGTCATGGGTCCTGGATGTGGAGAACAGTTTTTTCCACCTGAAGTCTCACGTTAGCAGGAGTGCTTTACCAAGCTGAGGCGTGTCAAAGAGGAGAGATGCGCAATGGCGCAATCATTGAGGTGGTAGCCTTATAGGCAAAGCTTTTTTATATATATTTTCCCGGGGCCTTAAGCAATTCACTGCGGTACAGCCAAGACAGCTACTTACTCATGAAGACGCAGTATATGGGAGTTAAAAAGTCGCAGAGACGCTGTTATTTCGGCAAAGCACTTCGTGTTATGACTAAACTCCCCACCCCTTTCCTCCACTTTTTAAGGAGCCCGGCATGCTATTCCTCATTCAACGGCTGCTGATAAGTATGCACAGTCACAAAAAAATCAGTTTTTTTTTTTTTTGTTAGCCCTTCATAACGTTTACCATGGTGCAACCTCAGTATCAGAGCAAACGAGCAGGTTTTGTTTAGGTCTTTCTGGGAAACGAAAAGTCATCATGAAAATGTATGCGAGAATGATATATGAACCTGTCCGTAACGCTAGTTAAAATTCCGACACAAATGATCTTGCGATGGCTGCAAACGTTCATGTAATTAGCACTGAAACACTGTAGCGACATACCTCGTAGTCACCGCCTTAACGCGTTAAAGTATGAGGCGTGTGCTGAAGAGGCACCTGCGGACCTCTCTATCGCGCTGCTCTGTTGGCAGCGCGCACTGTACCAGTGAGGTACTCTAGTTTCCCAACGCCGAGGTTGAATGATCCATGTGCGAGTGAAAGCGTGCGAGGGATGCCGATGATCGCGGCTCAAGCGGAGAAGAGACGTACCCCGGCTGTTTCCGTCACACGAAAGGCGCATGGAGGCCGGGGCGAATCCAGCCTCTCATTTTAGGGGGGGGGGGTGCGCTTAAAGTAACACCAGAAAGCATGGAGTAGTCATTCTTTTTAGTTCTTTTACTAGCAGAAAAACTTTATCATAACATACCTACTATTGATGTGTGCTCAAAGGAATCCCACTCATTTGTCCTAATTGGCGATAGCTGGTGCATGGCAAGCACTGAAGAGAGGGGGAGGGAGGAAGGGCGATCGCCCCTACCGCCCCCCTTCAAGACCCGCCACTGCATGGAGTGGTCCCGGTTGAGAGACTGTAACATAAACAGCGTATACTGTTGCGGTTCGAAGGAAGGTCACTGCTGATGGTATCCCACCGCTGCCAACCAGTTGTTGCGCGTCGCGGCGACCGCAGTCTGCGGGTAGCGGGGCCGATCGCCGTCGCTCCGTCGAGCCAAGGACCAGGGGAGAGCTTTGAGCAAACTTAACTGGTTTATTTACATCTTTACAGTGAGTTGTCGAGATGACAGAAGAGAAGAGAAGAACTAGTGGTTTCACAAACCACGAGCGTGGTGGTTAAACTTTACATAGTTCAGAGCCAGGTTCTGAGCGACGTCCAGCACTCTGCCGCGTCGTTTTATGCCCTGTCAGGCTGCTCCTCGACGAGTCGACCACCAATCACGCACACACAGGTGAGGGGGGGGCGAGCATGCAAGGTACACGTGAACACTGCACTGTGGTGGCACCAGCAGGGCTCTTCCTTGTCGTGTGTGTGCCGTTAGTCGAGAGTGCCCACGATCCTGGCCGCATACTTCAAAGGGTCCGCCGATTTTGTTCGCTAAATTAGCGGGGCGATCCGCGGCAGCCGCCGTGGTCTCCCCCAGGAAGACGCCATCCCTGTTGTCCTCTTTGTGGCGTCGCCACGTCTTGGCGACACTACGTCTCGTCCTCCGGGACAATGCCTGGCGGGCATAGGCAGTCAGCCGGTCGGCTACTCGACAATGGATTAAAGAAGCGCCGCTCTTTCGAGAGGTGCCAGGTTCGTGGAATCCTCCGGGGAGAGCCCTTTGACCAGCGCCGTCGTCGTCTGCCGGTTAACGCGCTAACGATGCGTGGCTGGCCCAGGCGGGAGATAGAGGGGCGGCTCCAAAACCCTCTTTGGCAACATTCCACCCCGTTGGCGCCGCTGTCAATCTGCGGGCGCCGCCTCGTGGGGCCGGCCTCTGTTGCTTCCTCCGTCCAGCCGTGGCGAGACTGTCCTTTGTGGCACTAATCCGGCGTGGCAAATGACCCGCTGGGTCAAGGCATAGCTTGATCGCTACAGCTCCTCCGCCGACGAGAAGATCTCGGACGTCGGGTAGTATCAGCTGCTCGACGGGAGAGATCACAGTAACCGCAGTCTCCCAACACCATTTAAACCACAAAGACCAGCCGCTAGAACCAGCAAGCGCCGGCAATGAGTTTTCGGCAACCAGGCCGGTCTTTCAAATGTGCCACAATGCACCTACGCTTTTTTTTGTTCTTTTAAATGGCAACCACACTAATACTCTTGCCCATAGCTAAAAATTTCGATTACTCCAAATACCCCTTAAAATCATTACGGAAAACGTCCCTCAACGTTCCGTATAACACGACGCTCAGCTAAAGAATTCAACTGATCCCTGAGCACATACCAAAATAACAAAGGGTAATGCAATTTCGTATACTAACACGCTTATTTGCTGAATGTAGTTTCATGTCAGCCCATGGTTTTAAAGAACGCACAAGACTTTGCTGTGCGCTCTAGCACGACATCTTACTCTCACCCAAAGAGCGCTAGCATACCCACACGCACCTAACCATAGGCGATATCTCTCTCACCTAGGTATCCTTAAACCCTCATCTGAACGTGAATTTTCTCAAGGAACAAACGCAAGGAACAATCACACTTGAGGTACACGTCAGGAGTGCGTAACAAAACAGGCGTTAATTTTGCGCTAAAACTCCTGTACCGAATGTTTCTCCCCATGAGCATTTCGAAAATTGCTTTTGTTTAGTTTTATTCTAAAACCTTCCCAAACATTGCTCATTTACTCTATTGAAGACGGCATGCGATGCCGTCTAAAGGGCACGAAGCATAGAAACTCCTGCTCCGCTCGACCCACGTTACCACGCTTTCCAATTTAGCGGGCAAACCACACTTCATTTACGATTTTTGTTTTCTCAAAGAAAAACTAATTTCGAAGCAGTCGGTTGACCGACGCGGGTCACTGCTTCCGCATAACGCTTAACACTTCAACTCGAAATTTTGACAAAGCTTACACGCAAACAAAATCTAGAGAGAAGAAAAAAGTATCCAAGCAAACTAGCTGTGGAGATGACACAGGAACACCACTTTAAAACCTAATATAATCAAACAAGTATGTTTCCAAAAAAACTCCTGTGTCCGACTCTCCCGTCTATAGCGGTCGCTCCCCTTTCAGCCGTACACGCGGCGGTCGTGGTCTTTGATTCTGAAAACGCGTGAGACAACAACGTGCACGAGCAACAAGCTGAACTGCAGCGTTACGCCTCATTTGCAATTTTGGCGGGCTTCTGTCAGTTCGGCGTAGGGGACCGGAGCGATGCGTGGGACAGAGTGGCCATGCCTTCTTTGGGCTATCTCGCGTGTGGTGCTTAGCTATTGTGGCTTTTCCTTTTATTCTAGGACCCCTTCTACAATCCCGTTCCCGCAAAGCTTTAAATCTCCTGCGTACATTCCGTCGCGGGGATGCGCGCTGGGGCCTACCCTTCTGCCGCTGGCGCCTTTCTTTCCGTCACAAAGGCCTCTTCGCTGAACTGGCCGATGAGCTACCCTCTTTTCTTTCTCCCCGATGCTTGCTTCTTCCTTCTTGCCTTCGCTTTGTCGCGCGCGTACCTTTCACTCCTCTACGGCGACGTCTACGACTGACGTTTTCTGCACCGTTAGGAAATTGGCCTCGGGTTGCGTCATCGGTAGTTTTACAGCTCAAGGGTGCTTCTGCACCACCTGCCACAGTGTTTCGGCACTTTGATTTCTTGGCTCTGTCTCCTTGTCTGGCCGATTCACCTGTGCTAACGCTGTACTCAGGTGTGCCCTGAAACGTTCTGTGGATAGAACGGAAAGACAAGCGCTCTCCACGCAATTCCATTCGCGAACCCGCTTTCCTCTTACTTTTCGTCCGGTTGCTCGGACGCATGCAATGTAATTTTGACGCTGCTGCAAAGCTCTTATTTGCTACGCTGACAGGTTTTGCGCCTTCTTTTACACGCGTAGTACTGTTCGTCCTTCTCGCGGATTTGCGACGTCTCTTTCGTCTGCGCCGCTCTTTGCGTGTCGTTTCCGAGCCTCCCGATCGCATCTCACACTCGTGAACCCTCTCACAGCTTTTGTCAGCTGTCTCAGTCGCGCGGTCTAAATGATTTTCGACCTGGTCATCTTTATTCTCACCCTCTAGACCGGCGGACTGGTTAACACACTTAGGAACAATGCAGCTGTTTCCCTTCGAAAAATCTTGCTCGCATTCCTGAGAGCTGTCTGCAACTGCACTGATACCATTTTCTACGCTCGCTGCTTCTGAGCCTTCTCCGGTGTTCTTGCCTACTTCGACCTCATTTGCAAGATCCACCGCCGCGACAAACACAGTTGAGGTCTGTGCCAGATTCTCTACAGCTATTCTAGCTGTTTCGCTAACAGTTAACTGGCACAGTACCTCGTCGCACTCGCTCTGGCTTTCGTCGGCCTCTCTACTCACTGCAGCATCTTTAGCAGCACTTAAACTCGATTCGCCTTTGAATCCGCTGCTATGTTCACACGTGCTAGCCTTCTCTAAAGCTCTGGGCTGCACCTCGCACTTCTTGTGCTCTACACTTTCGGATGGCTGAATCTTCCACCGCGTTTCCTCGACATTTTGTTCCGACAGTTCAATATCTAGGCTGAGTGCTCGCTCAAGCTCTTCACCTCGCTCCCGTTTTTCTATCTCCCATTTGCGCTCACTAGTCACCTTGGTGCTATGAGAGACACGCGGACCTCTCTCAGGCTTGGTTTTAATACCAGCACACCGTCGCGCGTTCTTCAACGGAGCGTTCGTGAGCTTGTACTCCATTTGCTTTCTGTCAGCTCTGATGCCGAAGCACCGCAGTAAGGCTGCCTTAGCTACATTGTAACTGTTGAACTCCTCCTCGGAAAGGTACCCTATTCTACCCATTAAGTCGCACGGAAGGACACTCAATAAGGCGATAGACCAATAGTCTTCGTCGAGCCCTGGGTCTGTGCAAACATTCTCGTAAGAGGCTAGGTAACTCTCTATATCCTCGCCCTCTTCGAATGGATGGATCCTCGAATTTACTTGAGACCATCTAAGGCACTGTATTGATCTTCTTGTCTCTTCCAGTTTTACCTTAAGGCTTTCCTTCCACTGCTCTCTCTCTTGCTCTCGCCTTTCCTGACGCTCCTGTTCCTCACGCCTTTCCTGACGCTCCCGTTCCTCACGCCTTTCCTCGCGCCTTTCCTGACGCTTTTTCTCGCGCTCCTGTTCCTCACGCCTTTCCTGACGCTCCTGTTCCTGTTGCTTTTGAATCTCGTTCCACGTTTCTTTAATTTCTTCACTGGTCAGATTCAAGCCCTCGATAGCGCCAACAATTGCGTGTTTCTTCATCCCCGTATCTACTTCTGCTCCTAGCTCCTCCCCCAGAATCAGGAGCTGATTCTTCAACAAACGCTTCCAATCCATGACAGAGAACTAGTGTGGTGCAGCTCACTTTCTACCCAGAAGTTCTGTAAACAACTGCTTCTGTGGTAGCCTCTACCAGCGAAAAGATTGCACTTCTATCTTATCAGCCTGGCAACCAAAAAACCAAAGCCAGCACTCACCAGTCCACAGCTGCCAGTCTCCATGATCTCGGCGTGTTGTTCATTCTCCGTCCTCCAGGCTTACATCCAACCGCTTGCCATTCAGTTGTTATGGATGGAAGAGGAAGTTGCTGCTGATGGCATCCCACCGCTGCCAACCAGTTGCTGCGGTTCGAAGGAAGGTCACTGCTGATGGTATCCCACCGCTGCCAACCAGTTGTTGCGCGTCGCGGCGACCGCAGTCTGCGGGTAGCTGGGCCGATCGCCGTCGCTCCGTCGAGCCAAGGACCAGGGGAGAGCTTTGAGCAAACTTAACGGGTTTATTTACATCTTTACAGTGAGTTGTCGAGATGACAGAAGAGAAGAGAAGAACTAGTGGTTTCACAAACCACGAGCGTGGTGGTTAAACTTTACATAGTTCAGAGCCAGGTTCAGAGCGACGTCCAGCACTCTGCCGCGTCGTTTTATGCCCTGTCGGGCTCCTCCTCGACGAGTCGACCACCAATCACGCACACACAGGTGAGGGGGGGGGCGAGCATGCAAGGTACACGTGAACACTGCACTGTGGTGTCACCAGCAGGGCTCTTCCTTGTCGTGTGTGTGCCGTTAGTCGAGAGTGCTCACGATCCTGGCCGCATACTTCAAAGGGTCCGCCGATTTTGTTCGCTCAATTAGCGGGGCGATCCGCGGCAGCCGCCGCGGTCTCCCCCAGGAAGACGCCATCCCTGTTGTCCTCTTTGTGGCGTCGCGGCGTCTTGGCGACACTACGTCTCGTCCTCCGGGACAATGCCTGGCGGGCATAGGCAGTCAGCCGATCGGCTACTCGACAATGGATTAAAGAAGTGCCGCTCTTTCGAGAGGTGCCAGGTTCGTGGAATCCTCCGGGGAGAGCCCTTTGACCAGTGCCGTCGTTGTCTGCCGGTTAACGCGCTAACGATGCGTGGCTGGCCCAGGCGGGAGATAGAGCGGCGGCTCCGAAACCCTCTTTGGCAACATTCCACCTCGTTGGCGCCGCTGTCAATCTGTGGGCGCCGTCTCGTGGGGCCGGCCTCTGTTGCTTCCTCCGTCCAGCCGTGGCAAGACTGTCCTTTGTGGCACTAATCCGGCGTGGCAAATGACCCGCTGGGTCAAGGCATAGCTTTATCGCTACAATACTTTGACCAGACGGGCGTTGCTGCCTACGAGCGCTCGCGCTGCGTCTTCACAGGAATCATCAGACGACTCTTATCAGTGTACGTTTTGCGTTGAAGTCATGGAGAGCACGAATGGTGCTTCGCTGGCTGGCAACAGCCGCGTTTCCTTACGCCAGGGCTTTATCGCTATAGCTATTAGACGAAAACACTCGGCGCGCTTTTGTTGTCACCATGGCCGTCGGTGTCGGCACCACCGTGAGGTTCCGCATAAAATACCAATTCACTAAAATCCCTAGATATCTCTTTGAAAAGTACCGCTGTTCTTTTAACCGAGCCACCACGCCATGCGCTCTCCTCCCCCGCCTCTCGAGCCGGCACTTTAGAAAGGTCACGAACATCTGGTGTGTTATCAGCGTGACATAGCATCCTTGATGCGAAGGTGGCGACATGCAGCACCCGCACCTATGTTCTCACGGCGGCTGTTCGGGGGAGGATATGACATGTCGAGAGAGGAGGCTCAGCTTCTTGAGTGAGCATATGGAACAGGAAAGCGCCGGAGTGGAGGAGAGTGTTGCTACTTTTCATATTAAGGGGATCTACAAGTTACGACGACGTCCCGCACGTCGTACTACATTCTAAGTGCGAGTTAAACCGATCCTGAAACGGTTTTGACAATTTTTTACAAACACATTGGGCCGGTAGACCAAGTCCCAAGGGTAATTTAGAGACTGATTTGAGCTCTCGGTGTAAACTGTGTAATTTATTACAACGCTTCAGAGTTGCCAATCGCTCCAGATCACTGCAGATTGCTGCGACTCGGCCAAACGCGTTTTCAACCGTCCATACACCAAGCGACACGCTCTGCCCCACTGACGTCATCACTTCCAGCTGATCTGATTGGTAGTGGAACAGGCAGCACAGACTGCCGGTATCGGATCAGCGGCGGGATTTACGCGTATGCGGTCTCACGCCACATCGTGACGCAGGTGCCGTGAAGGCGGAGCTTAGCCCCGAGCGCTCGAAGGAAGAGTTGAGGGCAGTTGAGGGTGAAAGACGGGATGGAGGAGGAAGGTTTTAGTACTCGTAGCTTCGTTAATAATGGCTGTTTTGATTGAGCTCTGGTGCCGATAATTTGCTCCAGTAGTGGTCTAATTGAAAACTGAATGTGAATGTGGACCCTCTAAAGGCTGCGAGCGCTGCCAACGAATGCTTATCGCGTAGCGAAAAAAAAAAAGGCGCTGGCAGCCTGTCATCGAGTTCACGGCCTACCGAGGAGGCGGAAGTAGGGAAGCTGCAAATGTGCGGCAGAAACTCCGCACTTTGCTCCGCCTGGTGCAGTGGCACGTGCTTTACCTTTACAGCAAACAGCTTATAGCTTTGTAATGCGTGCTGGGGCCACCGGCTCATTTGGGATGAAGTGACAGGCAGCGTGAAAGTTGGTTCGCTCGTTGCAACAGTCGCGTTTCCTTACGCTGGTGGTTTGTTGGCTTGCGCTGCAGGGCGCATGCTAAAGGACTAAGCTGTTAACCTTACTTCATACTACGTTCGAATTTAATTGTTTCACTCGCGATCACTGCTCTCCCCTATATTATCGAAACTGAAACTTTGTTTTACAGCGGCTTTAGCAGCGGTGCATTCGAGGCACGGCGTCGCCACGAAGTAGGTGCTTGACGCGTGTCCGAATAAAATACCTAGGAGGCAACAGTGAAAATTGATGATGTGGCTTCGGTTTCACATAGGAACGGACGAAGTTCTAAGAAATTGTTTTTGTCACTTTGATGAGTGAAACAAGTCGGCCTTTTGCAAGTCCTGTGACGCAAGGTAGAATGGGGAATGACTAACCTTCATACTTCGGTACAACTTTTCAGCAAAGTAGGCCGGGATGTTGTACACACACTTGACTGCAAAACAAAGAAAGAAAAAAGCAAAGACGTGCGCTTTATAAAGTGCTCCTACACCAACATAGGTTCTTTTTTATGGCATTCATTATAGCAGTGTAGGCACCGAAACCAGAGTTAGTTGAGTTATGGTGAATGGGTTAAGGGAACTTAATGTAAAATGTAAACTGAATCAAATCACATAAAAATAAGGTTAATTTCGAATGACTGAAATAAGAATACGTGTTAATTAACAATGTACGTGCAAGCAAATCAAATTTGAGTTTAGAGTGAAGTATTGAAAGGCATCAGCATTGCCAAAACTTCAAATTGAACTAATGGGAAATGAGGAATAGAATATTGAAGTGAATGAAGGGGAATAAAATGTGTAGCGCCCATGGCGATGGTTAAGCGACCGAAGAAGTAGTGGGCAGTAGAAATGCAGCAGACTTAGAAAGCCAAGGTAACTTATTAGAGCGTCATAATAGTGTGGCTTTCACCTGTGCACTTGACACCAACTTAGCTAAAAATAATTTTCTTTATTCTTTGCGGCCCTTCTCATAGCAACATCTATAAGTCCGACGCGTACACATATATATAGATGTTGACGACTCACCGATGGCGAGAAAACCCTTGCGCAGGTCTCCGCTCATTTCTTTATTGATTGCCTCGATGATGGTTTGGTTTGTAATTGCGTTGTACTCGCGAAAGATGAGCAGCAGTTGGTCGTAGCTCTCGTTGGCCAGGATCTGGTTGAACACCGACTCGTCGGTGCCCCAACGCTGGACTCCAGCTTGCTGCAAATGCTGCCGGACCACGAAGTGAGGAGAACGGTTATTTGCGAAAAAAAAACAGATTTTGCGTGCCGTGAGGCGACGCCTCTTGTGTTCTAGGCAGCGCACTGAGAAACTAATTAAAATGCGATGGAGGCAGGATGTTCTACAAATGTCAAATTATTTGCCAACATGCGCTTATGGGCAGTAAAGAGAAGAGCCTTCGGTGCCTTTAAGTTTGCAAAAACGTTTTTCTTATACTTTGTTCGCTGATGTCGCAACGTGACAACCAAATATTTCAAACTGGGTACCTGCGATTCTACAAAGTTTTATGCTCTCCCTTTCGTGACTGCAGCACTCGTGTCCTTCATTTGACAGTGCAGTGCGCGCCACCTGCACTGTATACACTCCTGAAGGCTCGTTGTCAAAGTTCATGCCTGCATTCCTTGCGCTGTGAAATGCAATAGCATAATAACTGATAACATACCATAACAAAAAACATAATGCAATTATGAGACGTCACAGTGGAGTGCTGCGAATAATTTCGATCATTTGGGGCTCTTTAACGCGCACGTAAATCTAAATGCACAGGCCTCGAGCATTTACAACTCCGTCGAAAATGCGGCTGTCATGGCAGGGATTCGATCGGGCAGTGAAATATTGAATTAATATTGCTCTCAATGATCATTGCTAGTGTAGAGTATTGTACCCCGTGTTTGCCTTCAGAACGTCGCTATTGGAGATGAAAAAGCTTCAGCGCAGAAGTATATAAAGCTTCAATTAAAATACTGAACCACAAGCACTAAGAACTCAGAAGCACTTTTTTTTGCAAAAATAGTGATTAACAACGCAAACGACAGGAGGGAATAGAAGAGACGAAACACGAGCGCTCTGTCTCATCTCTTCTATTCCCTCATGTCGTTTGCGCTGTTAAGCACTCCTTATCATGTCATACCAACACACCCAATCCTACTGTTTATTTTTTGCAACTTATCTGTGCGTAAGCTTCTTCACATGCGGGAAATTCACGGGGCTGAGTGGTAATGTCACGTGCGATGTCACAATACAGCTACAATTTGAAATTTCAAAAAAAGGTTTCTTCCACCGTTCCCTAAGTACCGCTATTTTGCCAGTGTACAGTGTCAATTTTTATTAAAAGGAGCACGGGAGTGCATGGCCTGCGCGCTCCGGCGGCTGCTGGATTACGAGCCCCTCCTCCTTCAAGGTGATTACGCGAGAGCTGGTAATCGCCTTGAAAGCGGAGGGGGTCGCAATCTCGCTGCTGGCTCCATATCAGCAACGAATGGTTGTTTTGCTCGTCGCGAGATAACGCGAAAAGAGACTGTGGTTGATATCACTACCGCTTGAACGCGCTGCCAGCAGCCGCCGGAGCGTGCAAGCCACGCGTCACCGTGTTCCCTTCCGTAAAAAATGGACACTATACATCTATGGCTAGCCCGTGTTACCAATGCAGCTCCGTGTCACGGTTCTACTTTGCCAGCACTTTTTTGCCAGCATCCTTGCGGCCAGAACCAGAGTCGACAGAGATGTAATGCTCAACCAGTGACGTCATCCATGACGTTCCGGCTTAGGGCACGTGTCTATTTTGCATATTAAGGTGACCAAAGTTACGCCACTGCGCTTTTTAGGATATTAAAACGTGCTACGGGTAATCGTACCACTGGCAGGTGCGCAACCAACCATTCGACGCAATATTATTGCAGTATCGATGCGTGTCTGAGAAATATCAGGTAGCCTGCATAATAAATGCGTCCTCATAATTTAGGCATCGGAAAACATGAGCATGGCACCAAAAGCAGCCAGAAGAATGTGGGATATCAAAACGTTGTATTCTTACCAGAGCATCATTCCTCGCACGAACGGGGTCTGGAGGACTGCCTTCTTGACGACTCGCCTGTAAAGGAAGCGACCAGCTCGTATATACATTAGACTGTCGCACGACGATACTAAATGACTTGTACAGATAGTTGGAGGCATCAAAACCTTCATACAGTTGAAAAACTTTGCGCCCTTTAACTTCACCCTTATTCTACTCGTAACCAGTCTTGGAACTCACGTTACACATGGAGACCAGAAGTCTTCGGAAGTGACCCGAGGTTTCGCTTCTGATGTCGTCCTCCAGGTCTCTTGAGAATACTGCATAGTACAGCGGCGCAATCCTTAACTTAAGTATGGCAGGGCACCATATTTACTATTGACCGCTGGTGAACAGCCGCAAAAAACGGGAATACTGTAATATTTAGCCGCATGAAATATAATGTGACGGTCACGGCATGTTGCGCGCATACTCTCCACTACGCACAGTAAATGGCTTAAACTTAACCTACCTCTCCGACTTCTCCCACAATGATTCATATTGCTAATTTCGGGCTGTCGATATGCGGCTAGTAGTTCTCCGATTACGCATATACGAAGGCTAGCGTTGTGCGTTTAGTTCAAACTTGTAATCAGTAACAATATGAGTATTTTGGTAATTATTCAACTAAATTTGACTCTGTAACTCTTCACTATAACTTGGTTACTTATTTCTGTTATCACTTACAGGTAGCCGGTAACTATATATGAAGTACAAATTCATTTAGTGGTCGCATTTATTTCAGTTCATTTGTTACACCTTAAGCGCCAAAACGCATTACATAAGGGGGGGGGGGGCATACACAGGTTTTTAAACAGTAAAATACATTAATTGGTAACAAATCAAATCAAACAAAATAAAGAGAACGAATAAACGTAGAATTGCGTATGTACACAAGGAAAAACTCAGCATCCCTTAGGCGCATATTAGAAAAAATAGGAGATGCCCAGGTTTCGCAAAGTAACATAACTGTAATTAGGAACAAAAACAAAACAAAAGAGAAACAAATGTAATGTTGTGTACACAAGACAATTCATCATTCTATCGTAGGCACTTATTGCTGCACAATAAGGCAGGTTAGTTTTTCGCAAAATTTTTCTTGATCTGAACAGGAAGAAGTAATGGCGTTAGGTACAGCGTGTTCCATAAGGTGATTGCGTGTGGAAAAAAGGAGTTATTTATCGTAGCTGTCCGACCACTTATGTGTGCAATGGTAAATGTGTGAGCCTATCTCGATGATGTTCGTACAGGTGGCGCCAACAACAGCAGTGTGCCCGTAATCACGGAACTCTGCGCCTTCATATGCTAGCATGTTTCATCCGAAGTACCTTCGAATCTGTTTGTTATCAATGACAGGATGAGTGGCCTGACTTGTCCGCACGGCATTTGGCATTTCACAATGCTTTCGCTTTTATCTGTCGCCATCGCATAGCCCGTAATGTCTGTTTTGCAAATTGGCCACCCGTGCACCAGCCTTTGCGACGTCAATCGAAGTTGTTTGTGCCACAGACATACATGACACGGAGAACATGCAGTCCACGACACAGCGTAAGCCCACCCGTACGTTTTACGAGAAGCCGGTACGAGACGCTGATGCATACGTAACTGCAACTGCAACAGTTTTTGCTTTTTTTTACGAGCTCCTCGTACATATGGTAGGAGTTCATTTGTATTTCTTAAAGGCCCCGCACACGTATAGCGTAAGATTCAAGGTAATAGGGAGTTTTAGAATACCGCACCGCGAGCTTTTGCGGTGCGGTCGCTGCCACTGCGCATGCGTCGTAACGCGAGTCGGCGTTCGCGGACCACACGTAGAAAATCCGAAATTGCGTGTGGTGATGGCGGCCCGCATGTGGCCCGCAAGCGCTGGTTTCGAGGCTACGGTGTCGCTGTGCGTTGTGGTTCGCAGCAGGCCAAACGCTGTTTTAAAACTCATATGGCGCCCGCTACGCCCGCTACACCCACAGCGCTTGCAAACGGTATTCTAAAACTCCCTATTAAGCTCTTGCGTGTGGGGCCCATGGTGCGAGCTGTGTGGCAATAAGGGCACAAAAATAGTAAATAAGCCAAAGTACAAGTTTGGTTTGTGGGTATAACCCCAGTTTAAGCAGTTCTCTTTGAATCGATCTCATGTCAGATAAGGTAATAAAAAGTTCGGCTAGTTGGTGTTGGTTCATCTTATAATAACGTTTTGAGATTAAAAAAGAACGACGCAAACGTCTAAGTGTACATGGACAGCGCTGACTCTCAAAGAACATTGAATGCGCGAAGCGCAAACACTTAAGTGCGTGTGCATGTTCCAGAGGAATAGAAAAAAAAACGAAAGAAAAGGAAAATTGAAGGAAAGGCTATCTGGTCACTCCTCGGGCGTGTGTTAAAGAAAGCCGATTTCTTTACAGTTTAAGGATGTCGAAAGCTGGCTTGCGCGTTTCTCGCTGCTCTAGCGAGTATAACATATGTTTCCTATATTATAGTTGTGTTGCTGGCGCTGCGTTAGTCCAAGATGATGATTTACCTCGACTTGCACAGTAGAAAACGCACAAAACGAAAGTAAATCAATTGATCACGCACGTTCGTCACAAGACATACTGTGTGACTTCATGGCACAGCAGCGAAGCACACAATTCACAGCTGATGCAGCTCGTGTACGGACCAAGCGAGAGCTTATTTCCGCACGACGTCACATAAACTGACTGCTGTCGCTACGAATTGTGCCGTTAGGACGGGAAACGCTATAGGAGATACTGACACGCTTCGTCTTTTTCTGTAAGAGGCTTTTTGGACGCCCTTCAAAGTGCCCTATTACGAATCGATGCCGTTCATGAACCGACAAGTATATATAGCGCAGTGATGACACAAATGCTGTGATTACGATCGGCCAAGTTTTGAAGCCTGCATGGTGTACCGTGACTTTCTGGGTACGTATACTTTTTCTCTCAATAGCTCACTTTCGTGGTAGTTTTGCTTGATCCTCCTTATATCGTCGTTGCTGCGCGTGCACAGGATCTCCACGAGGCAGTCTTCGTCAGTGCCCAGACCTTTCATGGCGGCGCGCAGCTCTCGGGCCAGGTACTCGTGCATGGGATACAGTAGGCCCACCATTATGAGCTCCAAGTTGCTACGAAGCTCAGATTTGATGTCCCTGATCAGGTCCTGCGACGTGACGCATTTGGAAAAAAAAAGATAGTCTTGCATAATGAATCGTAGCTCGGGTTTGAGTCCAGAGACGAGCTAAGGGCTGCGTAGACATGTTCTGCGTGAGCGCATAACAGCGTGAACAACCACTGTTGCGCTTCCACGTTCTGCCGCTTCGATGAATCATATTGTGAGGCCAATATCTAATTATGTATATATTTGAGCAGGCACTGGCACAACTTGAATGCAATCGCTAACGAACAAAGGTATAACGAGTGTAACACCTGTGTTGCATATGAAAGCGAAAGTGTGGCGGCATTCGAGTAAAACAATCGATCCGAAAGGTGTACAGTACTTACCGATTGAAACAGGACAATTAAGGGCTAATGAACGCACGCACTTTTGTTTCCAGCGTCTTCAGTTCGGGTCACATTGGCGTGATCTTGATTTGAACATGTAGATAAGAGCCAACATTATTTTTTCAGACCGTTGTGACATGACATGGTTGCCTAAAGCAATCGTGCGTAAAGTCGTTATACTAAAAGCTTCCTGTCGCGTTTTGATCCGCGAGCACTCTACAAGTCTGGCAATAAATGAAGCATTTGAACTCTATTCGAGCACTTTTGTCTTCATATCTTCAAAGGTGTGAAAACTGTTGTTCGACTTCATGTGCTTCTGCGACTACACAATTTTGGCATCTGCGCTCCTGCCACGCAATATCACCTTTGGTAATACGACTTCTTGCCCAACTTTTCTAAGCAGTGTCAAGCACTGGCGTACAACTCTGCACAGATGCCTGACTGTCAAGCAGAATACCTGGGTTCGAATGCCTGGATTCGATTCAATGAATCGGCGAAACATACACACCCAAGGCTTCAGCCTTAAAACGCATGCACATGAAAGAATGCCAAAAGCACTTACTCGGCCAAACATCTGCTTGTATGTGGTAACAATCTCAAGCCTCTGCTCGGAAGTCCGTGTGCAGAGGATGTTGATGATGGCGTCTTCATCTGTACCTAATAAGAAAAGGATGTGGGATCAGACAGTAATGAAGGGCTGCTCGCGGAAATTTTGATCTGTGTTTCAGGTACACTGCAAGCGGTGCTGATGAATACTGATGTGAGCATACCCCATCCTTTCATAGCTTTCCTCAGTGCCTGGGCGTCTTGCTTTGCATCAAAATTTCGGTACGGCCTCAGTGTTCCTTGCTGGCGAAAGCAAAAAAAAAATAACAAGTCAAACATGAAATGTTCCAATTATTGGTAATAAACTTTTCTAAATGGCAAAATTGCTACGGAGTGCGTCATCGGCTGCAATTGAATAACTCCGCTTCCTCAGAAAAAAAGCTTTTGAAGAAATTACACCGATCTCCCACTAAAGTGAATCATGTGGGGATGCGAAGCAGTGCTGGTGTTCACGTGTGTTTTATTTTTATGTTTCTGTTTGTTTCGCTTGTATGTGGAGTTGCGTATATGTTGTGTACCGCTTATATTACCCCCTCGTATTTGGGTGAATTACCTTGTGTGTGCCGTAAAGTGAACACCCAGCGCTGCTAAGAGAGTGCAACGGCGCGAGAGCACGCAGCCCTACATGCGAGCGAACAGCTGTGGCGGAAACATAAACGGGAGAGGAGCAACGAAGCGGAGGCAGCGCTCTGCCACCTCCTCCCACACCTCTGTACCCTCTCCATTGCCCCACTCTCCCTCTCTTCGCTTGAGCGCAAAGAAAGTGGAGAGGGGGACAGTTGGCGCATGCGCAGTGAGGGAGCGGCTGGTCGCCGACGGACGAACACAGCCCTGAGCATAAGCGACTTCGCATCTAAAATCTCCAGGCATACCACTCATCGAAGCTACATGTGGTTTCTCTGTTTTGTATCTTTTCAAAGTCACATGACCATACTCACTTTGAGCAATGCAGCTTATGTGCAACCTCTAGAACCTTTAAAATGTTTGCTACATGATCTACCATTACGTCGTCATCACCCTGTATTTCTCGATCGCTTCTCTTTCGCACGATTCACCTGTGCCAGACATTTAAGCTCTGCTGACGCAACAGAATAGTTACTTTATATGGTGGTAGTGTGTCAATAAGTATATGGTCTCTGTAACCGAACACAGCTTCTAAAACAGGGGAACGCAAACGTGCGCCTCATTCGAGATTTTGTCCCAATGGGTGGTGGAAATGAAGTAATAATATTCGCTGGGGTACTTACGTTGAACCTGTTGCCTCCTCCCGCTCCACTTGGCGCTCCGTCATAGCTGGAAGACTGAGAATAAAATAAATGTTAAATATTCACAACATTGAGTACTCCAGCGATGACAAGGAGCGGTACGAAATATGAATAAAGGACTACCGTATGAGGATTTTCGAACGACGGAGTGAAAGCTGTCAGGAAAAAGTGTTTGAATATTGTGACGAATGTTCCTGTTCACTCACATACTTGCATCAGTATACCCGTTCGTCTTTTATGGAGGACTGACTTGGCATCTATATAACTCTCTTTAAAATTTGGAATGGAATTTGAAGGTCTGTTTTTTTATTTGTTAGATAAAAGCGTAATTAGAACAGACAAGAAAGCCGAGGACGGTATAGGGGATGCTATTTGTAGTAATTATGATGCAATCGTGAAGGAAGTAGAAATGACGAAAATATATCTTGCCTCTGGCAGGCATCGCACCCGCGACCTTCGAAAAACGCGTCCGATATGCTTTCCGCCTACTAGCAACACGTGTTTCGTCACGCCAGCATCCAGAAAAAGAGTACTCCATACTCGCGGTCATGGGTACTAGCGGCCCTGACACTCCCAGGTTTCAATGCACACACATACCCCATGAAGTGGACGGATGTATGGCCGCCAATGTAGCTCAATAAGTAGAACACCGAACGTGTTATTCGAAGGTCGCGGGCGCGATTCCTGCCAGCGGCAAGTTATCTTTTTGTCCGATTCCCTTTTAAATCATGATTACTAGAAATAACATCTCTTATACTACCCTACGTTATCGTTTCTTTAAGTATACATATTAACTACTTTATTGGAAATCATTTACTCCCTTCCGGGGAGTTCTCTTGTGAGTCAGGAATAACCGAAATGAGTGACGGGTACACATAAGTTGACTTCTTTTTTGCTTAGAGTGAATATATGAACCTAAATGTGGGAACTTCAAAGCTCCGCTCACATCCAACACTGTGCATCTCTATAGCTACCTCGGCTTCCGTGCTATTTGCATTGCGATTGTATAAAAGTCTGGTACATACTATTTATGTGTCGCCATGACAATATAGCCTTGAGAGACACCTACAAAATTATTTTGCCCGTGGTATGTTCTTGAACATGAGCCTCAAACATGGTATACGAGCACTGGCTCTTGCATTCTGCCTCATTTAAATGTGGCCGCCGGGAACACTACCAGAACACAGTACGTCGAAAGGCACTATAGCTACTGCGTGAACCGCCATACTAACAATAGTGAATGTTCAATGCTTTAGTAAGTTTAACAGAGTCTATCGCCTACCTATGTGAAGTATTTGTGCAGATTTGTATCACACACTGCCCACGGAGCAAAATAAGCTCATGGAAATGGTCAATTGAAAAAAATTGTAATACCAATAAATGTGAACAAGCATTCTGAAGACTGGTGAATTATGTTTTTTAACGGATTGCCGACTGTTGGGTGAAATATTTGAGGAGGATTTCTCTATGCATCCTGTTATCAGTTCACCGCCCCCAACGCCTCCGAACAATTAACTAGCTCGACTGCGTATTTTCTACAAACTTGCCTTGTATTCTTTAAAAACTAAGCATGAAATTTCCGGTTGATCGGCACTCTCATCATTCAGCGTCGTTTAATTCCCGCTCGGACAATCTTCTGTCACTTGTGGGCTGTGAAACAGACGCAAGTTGGCCGAATGTTGATTTTATACAAAGCTTGCAGACTGCCTTGTATTTGTAAAGAACCGAAAACTAATACTCTGCTTTTTGTAGGAAAGAAGGTGAACATCACCCAGGAATGCTATTGCTTCAACGAAACTAAATGATAACTGCGCAAACTTATGGCGCTAAAACCTGCCACTGCTGTACAGAACACTTTATGTGAACGTTTTCCTGGGAGAGGTGGTGCCTACTTTCACTAAACACTTTATTAATGGCGTAATGCTTGCAACATGACAAAAGAAATATAGAATAGATAAAAGAGCTCTATAACTCTTCTCTCGCTTTGTTTTTTCATCATATTTCGAGCAATGCGCCAGGAAAATCTGCGTGCTCACCGGTCCGGGGCCGTAACTGGTGTTTGATCCACCGCGGCTGGGGCCTCCGTCGTAACTGCCGCTGCGATCGCTGGCGTAACCGCCGTCCCGTCCACCCCTATCACTATAACCGGTCCCGTGTCCACTGTAGCCGCCTTGGGGAGGTGGTGGATAGGCGCCAGAGGCTGGTGGTGCGTTGTACGGCCCTGGCGGGTATTCGCTAGATGACTGCCGGCTCGGTGGTCTTCCGTATGGTGGAGGCGGCGGTCCGAAGGATGTATTAGAACCAGAGCTGTAAGGGGACGGTGGAGGAGGACCGTATTGATCCGCAGAGGGTCCATAGCCTCTGTCAGGTTGAGGCATGCCTCCGGGCTGTGGCATACCGCCTGGTTGTGGCATACCGCCTGGTTGTGGCATACCACCACCATAACCCGGCCCATTCCGTGGAGGGCCGCTCGGTGGTTGATCGTATCCTAGAAATCGGAGAAATATCGCGCCCTACTGAATGGCGGGGGCGTGTCAAAGTCTTGAGGCTGCCTACAATAAAGCATGAAGCACAGCGCGGTTCTGGCGAGCCAAGGAGCGATGTGCACCCCGCCGCGGTGGTCTAGTGGCTAAGGTACTCGGCTGCTGACCCGCTGGTCGCGGGTTCGATTCCCGGCTGCGGCGGCTGCATTTCCGATGGAGGCGGAAATGTTGTAGGCCCGTGTGCTCAGATTTGGGCGCACGTTAAAGAACCCCAGGTGGTCGAAATTTCCGGAGCCCTCCACTACGGCGTCTCTCATAATCATATGGTGGTTTTGGGACGTTAAACCCCACAAATCAATCAATAAATCAAGGAGCGATGTGCAAATAAATAAGGACAACAATCATTTTCGGCGCTTTATATACCATAACCTCGACATGATTATGAGGGATGCCGTAGGGCTCCAGAAATTTCGGAAAACCTTGCGTCCTTTAGCCGGTACCTAGATATACGTACGCAGGCTTCTAGCCTGTCGGCTCTATCAAAATGCTGTCACCGCGGAGAGGATTCCATCCTATGGCCATCAGATCATCAGTCGAGTACCATGACCACTAGACCGCCTTGGCGCCTATGCGCAAAGAGATCCTAAGTGGAGGTTAATCATAAGTGTTCTAAGGCGTTTATTTGACTAACCAGTATTACTTTAAAACTTCTATGAGTCAGTTTCACAACTGACTTTGAGGCTGTCCATCGTGCTGGAGCAGTGGTGACGATGGTCGGCTTCAGACCCAAAAGTCACGGGCTTGATCCCGGCCACGGCGGTCGCATCTTCAAGGAGGCTAAATGGTATAGGTGATCGTGTACTCTGCATTGTCAGTGCTCTTTAAAAAAACCCAGATGCTCAGAATTTCTGGAGCCCTGTAGTATAGACTGCCTCAACCACATTAGGGTTTGGACACATTGTACCCCATGACATTCACGCGATGGCGTCAAAGAGTTCGTCCTACAAAATTTTTGGCGTCACCATTGTCATCGTTGGTAGTGAGCAATAAAATCATCATCTTGTCCATGACCAAAAATACGGAAATATGTGAATAAAACAAATAACAATTTCCAGGTCTGAGTGAGGAATGAACTCAGGCTGTCTATGTAGCAAGCAAGTGTTCTACCACAAACGCACAATATTTGTTGAAATTGCTATGAAAAAAAAACACTATATGAGTTTCATGTAGTAAAAGCAGTCTTCATAGGCGCCAGGCATCGAAAGACGTGATTTCAGCAATGAGCGGCTGTTTTAAAGGCCCACTCATTATTAAGTGCTCAGGCATATTTATTCATCATGAGAAGCAGAACCATCAACTAAGTGAAAAGCTGCGTATATAGGTTCGCGTGTTGCTCTACAAAAAAAAATAATTTTGGCGTAGTGCGCACTTAACAACTGCGCTTACAGTAGGCATTTAACAATACAATGATACTTTGAAACAGCCAATTTTGTGTGCTCAGCCATTCGTTTCCTTATGTAAACCAGGGGACATAGCATTATGTAAACTGTTTCGTTATATAAACCAGGCGGCATAGGAATACGGCTGGTGCTATTAAATGTTGAAAATTTTTATATTTGAAACTTGAATTTTATCATGAAATAAGAGCACGTTACGAGGGTAGGTAAAAGATGTTCGAACAGCTTGGGGGGCCCTGACTACCTAGAACACTTGATAGTAAAGAAGCGTGCGGCTAAGTGAGTACAATCTACTGATACAACCTCCTATGTTTCATGCTAAAGACGCATTCGTTTAAACATGGTTACTTTTGAGCATAGTGTTTCCATGCTTCCAAACTGAGTCTCCGTAAATGCTACGTTTGTTACTACGTCCACTTGAATATACTGTATTAAAAGTACACACGCTTTGCCGAGAACGTATTCCCCCGGGAAGTGTTCAAATGGTGGTACGTAAGACTGCGTTGCCTCCCTCGTGTCCATGCACGCAACATCCTCTCAATGTATTCTATCGCATTGAAGTAGCTGCCGTGATACTTGCGTTGTAACAAGTGTCTCTTGATCATAAATTAGTGACAATCACAGCAAAGTGGCATTTTTCGACAGTCCCGATCTTCGGAATATATACCGGCTGCACAAAAAAAAAGGTGCTACGCAAACTCCCAGTTGTGACTCATGGAATAACCATCCCCACTGCATTGAAAATGAACTGTACTTGTTCGACAAGAGACCGCTGAGACGTGGGCTGGCTTAGTCCTCCGTCGGTCACTTTCGGGAAACAAAACTCGCGTCGAACTCACAAACTTCTTTTTCTTAAGCGTACCCGCCGTGCACGGTGGTCTAGTGGTTATGGTGCTCGACTGCTGACCCGCAGGGGGATCGACTCCCGACTGTGGCAACTACATTTTCAACAGAGGTGAAAATTCCTAAGGCTTGGTTGCTTAGATCTGTGTTTAAGAGACAAGAAGAGAGCAGTGTGGATCGGGGAACAAACCGGGATAAGGATATTATAGTTGAAATCAATAAGATGAAATGGACATTGGCTTGGCATGTAGCGCGTAGACAGGATAACCGCTGGTCATTAAGGGTAACTAACTGGATTCCCAGAGAAAGGAAGCGGGTTAGGGGGAGACAGAAGGTTAGGTGGGCAGATGAGATTAAGAAGTTTGTGGGTATAAATTGGCAGCAGCAAGCACAGGACCGAGTTGATTGGCGGAACACCGGATAGTTCTTTGTCCTGCAGTGGACGTAGTCAGGCTGATCTGATGATGATGAAAGACTCCAGGTGATCCAGAGCCTTCCACTGCGGCGTCATCGTATCCCGGTTTCGGGACCTGATACCCCAGCATTTTTATCTACTTTCAAAAGTTGTTTTTTCTATCGGTAAGCCGGCTTCGCTAAATATGTCGTACATTGTGGTTCGCTTGAACGACCTTTTGGCAATAGTTTTATCGAATGTTTGGATACATGTGCATCTCTCTCTTTCTCTCTCTCTCTCTCTCTGTGTGTGTGTGTGTGTGTGTGCGTGTGCGTGTGCGTGTGCGTGTGCGTGTGCGCGTGCGCGTGCGCGTGTGCGTGTGCGTGTGCGTGTGCGTGTGCGTGTGCGTGTGCGTGTGTGTGTGTGTGTGTGTGTGTGTGTCAAAGAAAAACTTTACAGTTAGGAAACCAAGAACTAGAAATTGTTTTTAAAGTCGACACAAAAACTTCAAGGACGCTTGAGCTCTGCCTTCAATGGTACAACGCCATAGCGTAATCGGGTCCCATTCGCAGCCCCTTAATTGCTATCCTGACTTCGGTTCTTGGTGTGCATACAGCTCTACCATGCCACAAGAAAAAGAACGTCAGTGCACCTGTTTACCTGTTTCGTGGTATATTGGAATGACTACTGCAGATACATTTGCCAAGTTTCCAGTATGCCACAAAACATTTGCACATTGGCCAAGCAACTACTTTGCTTCTGCAAGGCAGCACGCGTACCTGCGCAGCTGAACGCTTCATTGATGCTGTTTGTGATAATGGCGGCTAATTATGCTTGTGTGCATTGTAACTGGTGCGCTTTTTAACAAACCTTTTATTTAGCATTTAAATAACTCGACTCATAGTGTGAGTCTGTACTTCTGCCTCACAATATTAGAGGCAAGATCACACCTCGCGCTATAAACAGAAGCACATACATGAGTTAGGTCTACCACAGAGACATTGCTCGTCTACCACAGAGACGCAAGACTTCTGTGTTAGAAGCAGATCTCCTGGGATCTATTTCCGATTGAACCAAGGATTTCTTGAATTTCCTCATTAGCACCCCTCTCAAACTTTCTCTCAGGGACAATGATTTTCCGTTCACAGCCAACGATACCAAAACTGCAATTTTCATGAAAAGTGCTCTTTAACGCTCTCGTGTTAACACACGACGTAGTCGCAGTTCCTTTATTTCTGCGGCATTTTTTTCTTCTACGGCGCGGGTAAACTAAACGTAATCGCTGGTAATATTGCGATCAAATAAGAACGGGTATACCTCCTTGTGGACCGTATCCGCCTCCGGGGGCAGGCGGGTAACCTGGGGCTCCTCCTCCGGGTGGTGCGGGGTAGCCAGTGGAGTCGCTGCTGTAGCGACGTGGAGGTGGTGGTGGAGGGTAGCCTCCCTGCTGCTGGTTGCTGCCAGGGTAGCTCATCTCTCCAGCGGTACCACCCTACTTCCTCCACTGAGCCTCTGCACGAAGCATATATCCGCACTTCATGAGCACGAACGTCCTCCAGGGTGAGGTTACCGCTCGAAGAACCAGATGCCACAAACGGTGTGCATACGCGTCTCTTGACGATGCTTTGCGGTGATGACTACCATTACCAACAAACTTCTTACGATTCATGGAAAATCGTTCCTTGGTCTTTATTCACCGCAATACGTGGCTTAGTAGATGGCTAAAACCATTCACCTGCTGAGCACGAAGTCGCCGATTGCATTGGTACTGAGGTGATCAAATTACGAGGGCAGCTTAAAGAAACAAATTTCACGGTAAATTAGCTCTGTGTCCACATTAGCGGCCTTCATGCATCCGAACTGAACCACAAGCTAAGTGCAGCATCTCTGAAACAGTCACTGTGCACCTCTCGCACGTCAAACACATCTCCATAAATCGTTGCGCGTCCAAGACTTTTGTTGAAGCAATGCACTAGGCATAAGCTCAGAATGACGCTAAGCTTGCAACGACGCAGACGTATACTGAGACCAGCACACGATGGTTTCGACATTAAAAGCCTGAAGTCAGTGTTATAGCCGCAATCTCAAAAGCACCAATCTCGGCATTAGCCACTTCGTTTTTCTGTTCATGGCTTGATAGAACTGAAAGATCGACGTAGCCTGTACTCACCGGAGAAGAGCAAATTTGCGGCCGGTTTCCGGCGGATGATGGCGGCCGAATTTCACTGGCACCACGCCCAGCGCGCGCTACGTGCCACGCGTGTGCCCCTGACAGTTGTAGCACCACTTGAAAAGCAAAGAAGAAAACAAAGTACAAGTATGCTATCTTTTCGAAATTGTCGATACGATGCCGAAGTGTGTTCTTTTTTACAGTTCACTTGCTGTTTCGTTTTTGTGTGCTATGCTTTCTTTAATTGTGAGAAGCACCCCCAAATGAATCGTAAAACAATCAAACATGATCAGAACACCGAAATGTAGAACGAGACTAACATGAGACGAAGAAGAAGAGCCAAGTAATGCGATCTAATTTTTCGAGATGATGATGATAATAAGGGCCTAAACGAATGGCTCTCACCCACTCTCGGGGATTGGCCAAGAAACGATTATTTAGAGAGTGGTTCACATAAACATTATTTTTCTTTTTCTTCTCATTTTTTTGAAATGATTGCTAAGGTTATCGAAATCAAGCATATTCAAAAACCTTTGTCTTCCTGTTTTTTTCCTGCGAAATAAACTACTACTTTATTTCAAAACTATCTATTGCTAAACATTTTGACATCTTAAACAAACTCTTGCACACCGCAAGGCACCGCTCCTTTAATGGCTGACCACCCATGGTGCTTCGCACCAAGTTAAAAGGGTCAATCAATCAATTTAGGCTACCAGACTGGGTTATAGCCACATAAGCTTTTAGGAGGCTGTCACGGCAGTTTGATACGGCAAAAGAAAACAGTTCAATATTCACAGTAACTAAATTCAGTTTGTTTTTTGGTAATTTCCTTTGCGATCCAAGTGGTGTACAGTTGTTAGGAGGTGTGTTCTTTATTTTTGTTACCCTTCTATTTGTTTTTTTTCAGTAATGAGTTACTGAAAAACTACACTTCGAAACCCGCCTTCAAGGACCCATTCACCTTTATACAAACTTTATTGTGCCCGGCAATCACCAGACATTTCAACCCCGCTTGCACGGCGAAAAGCCCTCACTGTCAGGGAAATCTCTGTGACACTTTCCACGTGGTTTGAGCGTGCCAAAGCCAAAAACACTCTTAACCCCACCCCTATAGTTAACGCTTTCTGGGAGTACTGGGAGGCAGCTCGCTTCTAACGGGCCATGGTGGAGCGGGCCACGGCCGATGCCAATGGGCTCCCGTAGAGGGGAACCCACCAAGTATTTACACGAGTCGGCCCCTTAAGGACCTCAACCCGCGCTCCCTGTCTATTTATGAATAAATGTTTCCCAGTCAGTCAGTCCGAGGACCTGGAAAATCAACGACGCCTCGCTGCCCGGGCCAAAGAGGCAGCAAGGGCTAGAAGATGCTGTTTCGAAAATTTACGTTTATTCCTCACAATCATTGTATAAAGCAATATTATTTGGTAAAGCTATATAATTTCCTAAGTAAAGCACTGCCCAATTCATTAAAGTAAGCAATATAGAAGAACAACAAACCTATAAAACGATGCGGCTTTATTTGCTGCATTTACTATGGTATGTGTCTTCCCTGAAACATTGTCGGTCAGCATCGGCACGACAACGTATTCAGCGTCGCCAGGTATGGCTATACTGTGCCAATTTGTCTACTTTTTAAGACTGATGGTGGCAAAAGAGATGTCTTGGCTACTTGGCTGAGTCAAATTATGTTGACAAAGGCGTGGTTCCGACTCCCAGGCAACATTGAACTGGGAGCTTGTCACACAAAAAAAAGAAAAAAATGTTTTAGGGGCAAAGCTCCTACAACCATGGGTTTCTCCTTCTTCTGTGACTGGTTCGTGACAGCCTAGTTTATGAACGACTGATCAGGCGGCGCCAGTGTGAGAAACAGACCACACAGATAGATTCAAGATTTACCGACAAGAACCTCCGAAGCTTCGCCCCACTCATCATCATTCACTCCGTGGATATGCCGTGATTTTTTTTTTAAGTGGCTATTATCTGCGGAAAACTGTTGCATGAGGCTGAATTGCTGTCCACTACAATTGGAAGTGAAGAGCCTAATCTAACGCTCTCAACTTATCACCATAAATAAATTTCTAAATATACTTAGACCGATCCCCCGTACTATTAATAGGCAGCGAAGTTATGCGAAACATGTGGAGGGAAGGCGACTGTAGTGTAATTTTTTTGTTGCTATTGTTAAGCGAAACGTTACAAAATGATGCTCGCTATACGCCGCCTCGTGGTTCTCATGAGTATACTGCACACTACTGCCAAGCAGAGTTATGGTCGACAGCGACGTGCTTTTTTACTGATAAGGTCATATGGGACATGTCTGCTCAAGTCATGTTGTCCGTGATGTCAAGATGCAAACAGACTGTCCCGAATCGTTGTTAGCACCGAATGTTGGACAGGAAGATCTTAGTTTTTTGCGACTCAAACTTGTTGTCTTCTGATGTCACTAAGGCATTGGCGTAGGCTCTGCCATAATACGAGTCCGAGTAGACCAGTTCTGGATATGCCAGAAACAAAAATCGTGCGCACTGCATAGGCGAATAGAAAGAACACGCTCAGCGAAAACCTATTTGCGCGCCTTAGTACTTTGCGCGTGTGTTTGCGGGTGGGCGCAACTGCAATGTATATCGAATTACTGCGAATGCATGCATTCAGTTAGCGAGCGAAACAACATTTCTTATGAACGTGATCAGTGCATGAATAATTTTGAGAAAGTACCATACAATGAAGCATATAGTGGAGCCAGGGTGACGCTACTACAATATTCGCAAACGAAAATCCATCGTAGAGCGAGAATAAAAGCGCTGCCAGGCATCATTTTAATTACTGAGGCTGCTGGGCAAGGCGCCCTCGAATTTTCATGCTGCTCCATATTGTCAGGGGCTTCGGCAACATAAATAAATCAGTTCGATTCATGGCACTCTCTTGTTTACGCCCGCGGAAACTATGGCCTCCGGCGGATGCGAGCCGATGAAGAGTGGCGGCTGGTCAGGCACACCTTAGTTTCCTTGGACAATGGTGAGTAGGGCCTTCCTGTAGTTGCCCGACGTGTCTGACTGCAAAAAACAAAACAAATTGTGAGCTGTAACTTGGTGTGGTGTATTGTTCCTCTGAATTGATGCACATAAGTTTAAACGTCAGCAGGGCGGACATTACAGTAACAAAAGCTAACCAAAAAATCTTTTATGCCATCCTCCGCGCCGTTGTCCGCTGACATATTTTTATCAGTACTCCCTTTATGCATGAACCTCATCAATTGTGACAGTGTGATGGCTGCGCAATGTCATAGTGGACACTGAATATTTAGCAACTAAACTAAAGCGTCAAAAACCCCGATAAGATTAGGACGCACCTGAACACCTGAAAGCACTTGAAAAATTGCAAATATCTGGAGCCTGCGATCTTGCGAATTTTCTGTGTCTCCATTTTCAATCGATTGCGTCACTACAGTGCCTCGCTCAATCTTTTCTCTTATGCCATTTATACGGTTTTATATTGGAATACATATTTCCATGGATGATACATTGAAGATAGAATACTTTGAAGGTATAGTTGTATAGTAGTGAGATACTTCTGCATGTTTGCGTGCCAACACAGCCCATTCACCGCTTACCCACTCTCCCCGTCCTCCCGTATTTCAAAATTATTGAATTGTTCACATTATGATGAACTTCATTATTCGATGGAACTGTCCGTCAGAAAAATGGGTTATTAGGTGACCTTTACGGCCTCTTCTCTTTCCCACAACCACGGTCACGGAAACAAGCACGTACTACAACAATGACAGTGAAGTATCACGACTCCGGAAATTCATACTTAAAGACAGATCCATTCTTTTTGTGAAAATTGAAATAAACAATACATAATTTTATTTTGCTGTTAGGTGACGCGTGTGTTTGGTTAAATATTGTAAAGTGTGAGAATTTTAAGTGTCTGTGCATTCAACCGTGCGTAATTCGTTTTACTCACTTTACAGGGAAAAAAGTCAAAGCATATCCTCGCAATGATGATGAGTGGGGCGAAGCGTGCATCTGTCCGTGCATCCGCACAGACGGATGGACAGAGGCATGGACGGACGGATGGACGGAAGCATGGATGAACTGACAGACGCATGGACGGACGCACGGACGGATGGACGAACAGACAGATGGACAGACAGATGGAAGCACGGACGGATAGATGGATTGATGGACAGAAACGCGGAAGAACGCATGGACTGACAGACAGACGGACGCATGGACGGACGGATAGAAGCATGGACGGAATCACGTATGGACGGATGGACGCATGGACAGAAGAACGGAAGCAAGGACAATGAACGCACGGACAGGTGGATGGACAGACAGGCGGACGCACGGGCGGAAGCATGAACGTATGGATGGAAGCATCGATGGATGAACGGAAGCATGGACGGACGAACGGACGGGTGAATGGACACATGGCCCACTCATCATCATTCACTCCGTGGATATGCTGTGAAAACCCCTTATGTCATCCAGTTGTATTATTCCCATGGACATATTCACAAAACGCCATCTATTCGGCAACTTATAAACTAGAGGTGGCTACATACTACTGCTACTACGACTTACAGAGGAGGGAACGACCCACAGCCTAAGGAGCTTCACCCCTGAAAAACTCCGCAATGTCTTGTTATAAATTACGCATACCTACCAGCGACAGCAATCTGCGATTGTCTCAACAACGGTTGCATGAAAATACGTGTGAATGTTTTTGTATTTTTGCTTTCGCGATACGAAAGAGAAATATAGTTTGAAAGTCGTGCCTTGTTTTCACCAGCTGTGGGTGACTGGGGCCCTCATGAAGCGGTGATTATGCTAGAGTTAAAGATGGGTCGCTCAGGAGTGAGCCAGATCTTTTCAGAGACTGTGATCCGCGGCTCAGTGAAAGTTAGCTGCGGTTCTTCGCGAGACGGCTCACCGTGAAGCCAACTGACCCGCTGCCACTACCCGCTCGCGGCTTTCCGCCTGAGCCGGTGAACACCTACTGAGCCGACTCGGCGGCTCATCGGTTCCGCGAGGGCCAATGAACGAACTGAACGACGGATCTCTCGCTCACTCTGAGCGGAGGATTCCTAGGCTTTCGCTCTCTCACTGACCCGGCGGATCCGTACCGTACTTACTCGCACCGCTTCGTTTCGTTCGCTTTCCGTGGGATGGATGGGTCTAAGTGAGTGTGGCTTTCTCGCCATCTATTGGCGTTGAGAGCAAAGATCTACTTAAAACATGCCCTCCAAGAGGGCGGGTTCGCGGCGGGTTTCTCTCAACACGCTGTGGGCTCACCATCTTGGAGGCCGTGTGAAAGGTATTTGTGTTGCTCGCTTGTATCTTCTTTAGAGTGTGTATGTTCTTTAGAAGGGTAGAGGTTTGGGCCAGTTGGTGATGCACATAGTTGAAGGAAAGAAGCGCAATGAACGGGACATCAAAAGAACAGGCACACTGACAAAGTGATTTGTCCTGTGTGCTTCTTCTTTTGTTGTCCTAGTTCACTGCGGTACATTTCTTCAAGTATCTGTTAATGTTTTGTTAACTTGTTAGTCGCTTGGGGTTGTGCCACACCACGTTTGATGAAAATGTTGATTTTCGGAAACGATGACAATAAAACGAGGCCAAAGACATACTGTGTAGAGTGCAATTCATTCTGTTGTTTTCTGTCAGACGCACGCGTTGCTGCAAGGATTACTGAATATATCATTGCAAAATGCGTGAATTGAAACACGCGAAAGAGGGCGTAGCGCGAGCAAGCGGATGCATTATGAAGGAGAGTCGCGCATATCGCAGCACGTGCGAGTGGGCTCCTAAAAAATGGCAACATATCCACGAAGTGAATGATGGAGAGTGAGGCGAAGCATCCGTCCGTCCATGCGTCCGTCTGTATGACCATTCATGCGTCCATCCGCCCGTCCATCCACCCGTCAATGCGTGCGTCTGTTCGTGCATCCGCACGTCCATCTGTGCGTCCGTCCTTGCGTTCGTCCATGCGTGCATCCCTGCGTTCGTCCATGCATCCGCCCCTGCGTCCGTTCATGCGTCCATCCATGCATCTGTCTGTGTATCCGTTGGTCCATCTATTCAACACTCCAAGTACCACCATCTCGCATCTTTTCATCATATATTCCCCATATAGAAGCACCGCCATCCAGCGGACATTCCACGGACTAAACGAGAGATGGCATACGCACACTTTCTTACGGCTCGCGCTTCGTGTCTCTTTCCCACCTTTAACCACGTCGAGTTCATGGTATACCATGAACTCGACGTGGTATATATATATATACTAGTTCACTGTATTCATCGCACTGTGGCCCAACGCTCGCTAAACCTTTCTAAAACCAAGGAGGTTATGCCCAGCGAGTATAACGTAATAACCCTTTCTTGTCAGATAGTGCTCAATGTACATGCCAATGGCTGCTAATGGGGAATGAGATTGATTGATGATTGATTGATATGTGGGGTTTAACGTCCCAAAACCACCATATGATTATGAGAGACGCCGTAGTGGAGGGCTCGGGAAATTTTGACCACCTGGGGTTCTTTAACGTGCGCCCAAATCTGAGCACACGGGCTATACAACATTTCCGCCTCCATCGGAAATGCAGCCGCCGCAGCCGGGAATCGAACCCGCGCCCTGCGGGTCAGCAGCCGAGTACCTTAGCCACTAGACCACCGCGGCGGGGCAATGGGGAATGAGAGACAAGAGAATTCGGATTTTACTTTCTTACGGCTTGCGCTTTGTATCTACTTCCCACATTTAACCACCTCGTGTTCAAGGTATATACTACTTCACTGTATTCATGGCACTGCGGCTCAACGCTCGCTAAACCTTTCTTGATTGATTGATATGTGTTGTTTAACGTCCCAAAACCACCATATGATTATGAGAGACGCTGTAGTGGAGGGCTCCGGAAATTTCGACTACCTGGGGTTCTTTAACGTGCACCCAAATCTGAGCACACGGGCTTACAACATTTCCGCCTCCATCGGAAATGCATCGCTAAACCTTTCTAAAACCAAGGATGTTACGCCCAGCGAGTATAACGTAGCAACCCCTTCTTGTCAGATAGTGCTCAATGTACATACCAATGGCTGCTAATGGGGAATAAAGACAGGAGAATTCGGCTTTTAGTTAACGCGCACGCTGCGAATTTTTTATTGTTCAACAACGCACAAGAGAAATCTCCCACCGGCACCACATTGCAGGTCAAAACGTAATACTGGTTACACACTACGACTACGACTATGACTATTACGAGGGATGAACGGGTGCGCCGCTTTAAGGAGCTTCGCCCCTAAAAAAAAATAATGCGCATGGGCATGCGACAAGAAACGTAAAAAATGGTGGGCGAGAGAGAGCTACCGAATCATACGTGACTAGTACTAGTTTTGCCATGACGACGCACAGCGTATGCGCGGCTTTTGATGCCCTTTGCAACAACTCCGCATCCGCCTCGAGAGAGTAATAAATGAAGGGTTATACGGCGCTGCCAGCACTGACGTCGTCAATTAGGATGTCTTGTGGGAAGTACACGGAGTAACCGACCCCTGGTGAACCGGTGAGCTGTTGAACGGAGCCGGTTCACTTTAGTGCGCTGAGCCGTTCGGAGCCGCTCACTGAAGTGAGCTGCTTTGCCAACCTATAGCAAGAGTTCTATGACCACCACACCATTTTCTAGTTTTTTAAACGATAGTTTTTCTTGGGGACCTTCGACGCAAACATTTTTGTCTGTCTGTGCATTTATCTGTTTGTCCACTCTTAAAGGTACCTCAAACAACATCAAACGATATTCCAAACGGTGGACTCCATCCGCAGCACCCACCAATATCGCTCAACATTCAGCGTTCATACTCGTGCAATTGTCAAATAAAAAGCAATAATTGCGCATATCTGAGGCACAACAACAACACGTCAATGTTTTGTATGTGTGTCTTTACACTAGAGCAGGTATATGCAAGTAATTCTAAGGACCGCAGCATTTATCTTACTGCGCTGATAATGCAACGCTTGCGCGAAAAAGCAAGGGTTTCCAACGCCTTTCTTAGACGACGCGGTGGCGGCACCTATCCATCGCCTTGCGTTCTACACCTTATCACCTCCAAGATGGGGACGCGCACCGCGCGCTTTATTTTCCAAGATAACTGCAAGATAGCGCTAGTATTTCACGTGTTACGTGTCTTGATGCACTCGTTCGCCTCCGCTGCACGCTCGAGGCACTCTGACGCAGCACCTCTAGAATACCATTCACCGATTTTCTTGCGCACAACATCGAATAAACGTTTTCTTCATTCTCTCCAGACGCAAGACTATCGTCTTTCGACGACATTTGCAGTGTAACATGCAGATACGGGGCCAAATTTTTGAACTGTAGATTGGCGGGGAAAGTTATTTGAAGAAAAAAGAAAGGCGACAGGCTATATGCATACTCGGCGAAATACCCATAACTTGTCGTGTCCATAGTGCTTTCACTCTATTTTTTTGCTTCTATCTCAATTTCACTTAGAACTGTCCAGTGAATTAGAATTTCAAAAATACTACACCTTCACACACCCCTACTTTTGAAAAGAATGCCGACCTTTGTGGATACATCAAGCAGCGCGCATACTGCAGAATATATCGAGTGAATAAGATCCTGTGACAAATAATAAAGTGTTAGATTCTGTCATTTATGTCGTAGTTCACATGCGATATTTTTAGCACAAGTATGGGGCGTCCGTGACAGTGCACCTGTTACATGTACACGGTAGGGTACACGTGTCGCACTGTGCTTGTAAACAGAGTACGATAGTTGCCAACGCATTCGTCAGCTGACAAGATGTATCCATGTTAATATCTGCGGTTTTGCGTCCCCAACTGACAATATGGCTGTGAGAAACGCCAACCATCTGTTGTTATTTAACGTGCACTGACATCACACAGTACACAGGCCTCTGGCATTTCGCCTTCAACTAAACTTTGCCGACGCGACCGTTATCAAACTCGCGACCTTCGGGTCAGCAGCCGAGCACCATAACGACTGCTCTACGCGGCGCACAATGCATTTCTATGTTATCAGTGTCAGTATTAACGTCAACACCATAAATGCTGTGTCAGCTACATCATCGTAGGATGATGTAGGTGCTTTAGCGTGGCTGCAGGAGCCATTCTCACTATATAACACATGTGAAGCACATTGTTGGTGACAGTCTGTTCATCCCTAACATGCCTAATATTTACATATGGTATTGGGCAAAACTTTTCATGAACGGGTCGGTCTTTATGCGATCTACCATCACCCGCCATACGATGCAAGTGCGCACCTATTTTCTAGCCTCTGATGTCCCATGGAGCTTATATTTAAATGTTACTTATTTGGCATTAAAAGGATTTAATTTTACAGTACACCTTGTTGATTAGAACTCGAGGAGACTCTAAAATTGTTCGAATTAATCGGAGTTTGAGTTATTGGGCGAACGCTAGAATGTACATGGCGTCACACTGCGCAGGCAGAAACTAAAGACGCCAGCTCTGGATTCGTTATCGTGATCTAAGAGCTACTACATGCTTCTGGTAGTTGATTCCGTTAACGTCATGGAGTTTTCAACGGAGAACATAATTCATCAGTGAATGATACTTCAGAAACAAAGGCTGGAATACATTCTTTTGAGCAGTTAACCTTAATGTTAAAATATTTGAGGCTATTTGTGCTTCAAAGCATGTTTATTTTTACGGTAGACTTAATGCAATAAAAATTAAACATGTTCGGGGTCCCTCCTGCGTGTTCTTTGAACCAGAATAAGTTTAGTTGAAGAACAACAATCAGTAATTTTCAATGTACCCACCCCATAACCATCGTATGTAGCTTGGCCAAAAGCTCCAGCACAGCTGCCAAAATCTCATTTGCTGAGAAATGCTGCTATTTTGTTGTTTTGCATCTGAATTAAATTTAGTTCGGTTCGGTTTTGCAACGTATTGTTATCACCGAGTTCTGCGTGCATGAAACGATGACAACCGGGAGTTTCAAGTTTGAATCAACCATTGTGAATACCGACCTGTTCGAATTATCGGAAGATTTTCCCATAGAAATACACAGGGCTGTGGTGAAGATAGAGAATTGGAACTAGCTGTAAGTTCGAATTAACGAGCTTTTACCGTATTACGTACTGAATCCGCAACGCTGCTAGGAGCAACGCCTACCGACACCTGAGTGATGCCGCCCTCCAGTCCCACACATGCATATGACACGCCTATATACCTCTCTTTTTTCTACCGCCTATATATCCCCTCTGAAATGCCTGTAGGCCTTGAGGGTACAAATAAATAAAAAAAAATCGCAGCATTACGACTATACACCTTCTGCGGTGACACAGAAGAGTTTACTTCATTCATTATGCCGGCATTTTTTTTTCACTCAAGTTTTTTTTTTCAACGTTATTCGTGTCTCCTTAATCGTGCGCAAGTTGTTCAAACCTATACATACCTGAATGGCGGTTGAGAGCGTCATCTTGTACTTGTCGAGGTACTCTTCCTTGATTAGCTCAAGGTCCCTTTCACACCTCGACAGTATCACTCGCTTGAGCACCCTGTCATTGGTGCCAAGTCCCTGCAGTTGGTAAAATGGAAGGAAAAGCCTATTAAAGACTAAAAGCTAATGAAGGCTCCTCTTTATATTATGAAGATTTAGAGAGACTTCTAAGAATTTTACACGGTCCCAATTAATTTGTAACTCTGCACTATGACGGTATACTTAATACTATGCAGCCTTGTTTGGAATGACATCACTGGACCAAAATACAGCTCTACATCAAATAATTTTATGTTATGTCAGAATGCTGTTTTGAATAAAATTGTCACAGCTGGACCCCCTAACGTCATTTACGCAGAGAAATTGCCAGGTTGGTGGTCCTTGGCGGCACAAATCTCTTTTCGTAGATACTTTCGCGAATCTGTTAAAATGTTAGAATTTTTTAATTCATCATTTGAGGACACGCATCTTAGCCTTCCTGCCTTTCATACACATTTAATACCCCCTATATATTCTCGTTATTCTTATTTGAAAAAAGAAGTTTTCTTTGAATTATTTTTTGCCCCACTTGAACTCGTGTGAAGTGGAGGCCGACATGCAGTGAAATCATATCTTCTTAGGGCTTGTTTTTAAAAAATTTAGCGGTATGAAAATAACAAAAAGAAACTTACCCTGATAGAGTTGTGCAGCTTCTCAGCAAAATATAAGGGGGGGTAGTAGACACATTTCACTGAAAAAAAAAGGAAAGTAAAGAAGCGGCCCAAATGTTGTAATACGGTCCATATGTCACAGCACAGAGCACTCGATTCAAACACTTGCCTTCTGGCTGCAAAAAACAAACTTCTAATACCATTTCTACAAAAAATGAAATCTGGTGAAGCAAGCACCGACAGTATTAACTATTACCGAATCTTTTAGACTACTAGCTGTGATGATGAATTAGGCTCCTAGAAGAAAGGGTGCTTTCAAGTTCGTTTTGTGGTGCTGACAACGGGCTTAGTTGCAAGGATGAGCTCGCACGATGCCAAGCCCCCAGGAACCAAGCCTCTGCAAGATGATGTGTCACACGCGGGACACAGCCATGCGTCTATTATTTGAATATGGCGGTGACACGTTTGGTATTCACTTGCGGTGCATTCAAGTGTACTGCACTCGCAGTCTCGTCATTAAGGACTCATTGCAGAAGAATGACACCGGAAAAATGGAAAAATGGGAGCAGTCACATAGCGTGCTGCCGTGCATACAAAAAGTTATTGCACTATATCTATTCGCGAGACATAAAAGCCAATACTGATGCTGGACATATAAGCGAAGACTAATATTCTCAGCAGCTGCACTTACGAGTGGAGACCTTTCGTGAGCTCGGACCAAGACATTTAACGGATGTGGGCTGCGCTTGCAGTTCCGAAGGTGAGATGCCCTTCGAGTGTTTTGGAGCAGGAGCTGGAGCTTTTCTACGTGAACTCCGCGTGTTTCTGAGCTGGAGCTTTTCAAAGTGAACAAGTCGAATATGTGCCCAGGGCTTGATTTTCACCAGGCAAATGCAATACACACCGCCACAGCAGACAAAAGCGATTGATCTAATGCAATGTGACCGAAGTTGAGATGCTTTGCGTGCTCTCACATTGTTAGGGAGGTTTAGAATAACGTTCGCTGGTGCTGCTGCGGGCGTTGCGGGCGTAGTAGGTGTCATATGAGTTTTAGAATAACGTTTGCCCCTCTTAGGTAAAACATTAGAAACTTTAGCCCCCCCACCCCACCCCCCGAAAACTTAAATGCACGGAAGCTACCCACAGCCTTGAGACAAACGCTTTGCGGGCCTCGTGGGACTCACGGGCTGCACGGTATTTCAACTTTTCTGCGGGTGGACCGCAAGCACGAACGGTGGCTCGCGTTACGACGCATGCGCAGTGGCATTGACCGCACCACAAGGGCTTGCGTTGTGCTATTCTAAAGCTCCCTGTTAATTGTTTGCCGTCGGCACCGTCGCATCTGAGCGCCATCGATGAGCGAAACGTGCATCGCCAATGGCGGCTCTCTTAATTGCTGTTTAGTCTACACAGTCACTCGAATCCTCCGGCGCCTCATACTTTGACGTAAGGCTGAGGCATTACTCTCGCATCTACTGTAAAAATCGGCACTCTCTTCGTTTATCATTACCTTGGCCCGAGATAGTTGGGACACACTGCATACATCTATATGTACTCACCGATAGCGAGAAATGCCCTGCGGAGGTCTCCGCTCATCTCGCTTTTGATGGCTTCGATGATGGTGTGGTTGGCGAGTGCGTTGTACTCGCGGAACACGAGGCGCAGCTGCTCGTAGCTCTGGGCGGCTATGATGCGGTTGAACGCCGACACGTCTGTGCCCCAACGAAGAACGCCTGCCCGATGTAATTCCTGGGAACAGCAGCACGCATGGCATGACTTACGTTCTCCAAAACGACGTATAATAGCATGGGCGTGAGAAGTCAACGCGGTGACTTATACGCGAAATACTTACAGCGCCTAAAGAAAGAGCGGGAGCACCCAGAATGAAACATGCTCTTAAGGCTGGTAACGTCTTTCATGCTGTGATTTTTTTTCATTTTCCCTTTTGCAGCGCTGTGCTTCAGGTATGCTAAAATTGCATAGGACTTGTCCATTCTTCGGCACTGTATAAGCCTCACGTGTCCTCTTACCTTCTCTGAGCCCCAATTTTTTGTGGGGTTTAACGTCCTAAAACTACAATATTGTTACGCATGCCTTGGAAGAAAACGAAGATGGGTAAACATGCTGGTTGCCCCAAGCTGGAGGAAGAAAGAAGACGACGAGACTGCGATCATCAACCTGTTGGCCGCTCCGGCGCTTCTCTTCGCGACCAAAATAAACGGCCCCCTTCAGCCGTATACGTCCTGGTCCTCCTTGTGCGTAACAGATTGGTGGAAGCGTGCTGGGTAAGACAAGCCCAAAGACGGGAGCATCACTACCTGGACTACGCCGCAGCCGCCGCCTTGCCGGACTCCCGCCTGCGCCGATCGTAATGGCCCAAGATCAGCCATCTAACGCTTCAAGGCCAACTCCAATGGGTTCCGTGCCCTACTACCGAGTCCCGCCAACCTTCGGAGGAAAATCGGGAGAGGATGTCGACGCGTGGCTCGTCCAGTACAAGCGAGTCAGCAAATCCAACGGCTGGGATGCCGCCGCTAAGCTCAGCAATGCGGTCTTTTGCCTTACGGATACTGCGCTCGTGTGGTACGAAAACCACGAGGACACACTGACGACGTGGGACGTTTTTGTTGCAGAGCTGAAAGCGGGTTTCGGCGACTCGAGCGTCAAAAGGAAGCGGGCAGAGCAGACATTGTCTCAACGCGCGCAGCTTCCAGGTGAGACATGTACCACGTATATAGAGGATGTGCTGAAGCTCTGCAAGGTGGTCAATGATCAGATGTCAGAAGACGACAAAGTAGGGCATTTGCTGAAAGGCATAGCCGAAGATGTATATAATTTTCTAATCGGAAAAGAGCACCTGAGCTCGGTGTCCGACGTGATTCGGCATTGCCGAACTTTCGAACAGCTGAAAATGCGCAGGATTGCTCCAAAGTTCGGCCGGCTCACAAATGTTACAACGGTTGCCAGCATCGACACCAGCACCTGCCCAGACCTGTCCTCGACGATTCGAGAGATTGTTCGCGAAGAACTTTTTCGCTATAGAGAACAGACGCATTCAGCAGTTGATCACCATTCTGTAAACGACCAACATTCGGTATATGTGCCACGTGAGGCAGTGACTGCGCCGCCGCCTTCTACGACCCCTTGGCAATCGATGGTTAGTGCAGCAGCTGTTGAGTACAGCGCACCCCCACAGCCAAGGAGAGAACCACGGTTGCCAGCTCCACGCCATGACCGACGCCCCCAGCGTCCGTCTTCTTCGCGACGCCCGGTCTATCCCTATGATATACGGAACGAACCGACTCACTCCGCCAGAGAAGACGATGTTCGATTCATCGACGAACAAAGAGAGTTTCGACCTCTCACAGTTTGCTACTCCTGTGGTGTACCAGGACATATTTCGCGATTTTGCAACCGTCGACGTGTAGCCCCACGGTATGGCTATCCACCACACTTTGCACGGCCTTCCGAACGACTTCGCGATGACCCACGAGCAACGTACTACGGCCCACCACAACACTTCACACGATCGTCTGACCGACCGTACGACGACCCTAATGCAACACACCTGCTGCCTCGCGACGACTACTGGACACGCAGCTTCCGGAACCACTCCCCTACATCTGACAGGAGCTTGACGCCTCCACCGCCTCGTGTTCCCCGTTCTCCTTCACCACGGCGCCGCAACACGTCTCCTTTGCCACAGGAAAACTAGCAAGCGCGGCCGATGGAGGTGAGGTCGCCGGAGACGTGCTAATATCAGAAATACCTCCTGTGTTGATGCTCAAGAACAAAGTACGTGTTTTTGTTGACGGTGTGCCTGTGATGGCTTTGGTGGATACGGGGGCAACCATTTCGGTCATGAGTGCGTGTTTTAAAGATACCTTGGGGCGGAAGGTATTATTTAGGTGGAATGAAGCTGCGAAGTTTTGCGGAGTGAGTGGTGAGGCACTGCATCCTGTTGGTGTGTGTCAAGCTAACGTATTTCTCGGAGGCCGCGTTATCCCAACGGAGTTCGTGATTATTCCGCAGGCGACACATCATGTTATTTTTTGGTATGGACTTTTTGAGGGAGTGTGGTGCGACTGTCGATTGCCGCACAGGGACAATAGTCTTGAGTGATCACGTTCCGCCAGCACTCTTGGAAAACCCTGTGCATGATGAGACGGCATTGTGTGTCTGTGGCGACACTATCATACCACCGTTATCAACCGTTCGTGTACCTGTTGGTTGCAGCGACAGCTATTCCGCCAACTTTGATGCCAACATAGAACCAGTGTACACCAACTGCATGAAAAAGAATGTGTTGATCCCACATTGTGTGGTGTCGATCAGACGTGGACGCGCTGGTTTATGGACTGTCAATTGCTCTACAGAACCCGTGATGTTACCAGATGGTCTAAAGTTAGCCGTCGTGAGTGGACAACACGAGGCCTTACTGGTGACCGAGCTTAGAGATGCGCCGGAAGAGCATCGTAGTCACAGTTTCGAAACGGCTCTTCTGTCAATGGTGAATAAGTCGCTGAGCAGAAGTGAACGCCGAACATTGGCCAATGTACTTTCGAAGCACGTCTCTGCATTCGACTTTGCGCAGAAAGACAAAGCGCCCCTAATCCCTGCTTCTCGGACATGTCACACTATCAACACGGGTTTGGCCAATCCGATTAGACAAAAACCATACCGTGTTTCGCCATCCGAGCGGCGGATTATTAATGAGCAGGTGAACGAAGTGATTAAAAACGGTATCATTCAAGAGTCGGTAAGTCCATGGGCAGCTCCAGTAATTCTCGTTAAAAAGAAAGACAGATCCTGGAGATTTTGCGTCGATTATCGCCGATTGAATGCTGTAACAAAAAAAGACGTGTACCCACTTCCACGTATTGATGATGCCATAGACTGTCTGCATTCGGCCTCTTACTTTTCCTCTGTAGACTTAAGATCGGGCTACTGGCAAATTCCCATGCATCCTGAAGATAAAGAAAAGACAGCCTTTGTAACACCTGACGGCCTTTTTGAATTCAACGTGATGCCATTTGGACTGTGCAACGCGCCGGCGACGTTCGAGCGATTTATGGACACTGTTCTTCGTGGCTTGAAGTGGAGCATTTGCATGTGCTATCTCGACGACGTCGTCATCTTTGGCCGCACCTTCAGCGAACACAATTCACGTCTGGATACTGTACTGACTTGCATAAGAAACGCTGGCCTTGTTCTTAACTCAAAGAAATGCCACTTCGGAGACCGACAAACTCTTGTTCTCGGGCACCTAGTGGATCAGGAGGGCATCCGCCCAGATCCCCAGAAGACAGAAGCCGTTGAAGCATTCAATGTGCCGCGCTCTGTGAAGGAGCTCCGCAGTTTTGTGGGGCTTTGCTCCTATTTTCGCAGCTTTATACCTAAATTTGCCGATTTCGCGTATCCGCTGACATGTTTGCTACGGAAGAATACTCCCTTCGAGTGGACTCCGGAGTGCGACTCCTCTTTTCGTCAACTGAAGTTCCTCCTGACGTCGCGGCCAGTTCTTCAACACTTCAACCCATCAGCTCCAACCGAACTGCACACAGATGCCAGCGGCATAGGAATTGGTGCCGTCCTAGTTCAACGCTATGGTAACCGCGAGCACGTGATTGCATACGCAAGTCGCTCCTTGAGTAGGCCCGAGCAGAATTATACTGTCACAGAACAAGAATGCCTCGCGGTAGTATTTGCGATTCGGTCTTACTTATACGGACGCCCTTTTACAGTCGTCACCGACCACCCCTCATTGTGTTGGCTCGTCAACCTTCGGGATCCTTGCGGCCGTCTAGCGCGCTGGGCACTTCGGCTCCAAGAGTATAACTTCATAGTCTCGTACAAAAGTGGTCGACGACACGCCGACGCAGATTGCCTTTCGCGCATGCCACTGAGCACTACAGAGTGTGACGCCGATGACCTCGATAACCTCGTAGCTTCTGTGTCACCAAAGTTTCCCGACCTCAGTACTTTCAAAGATGAACAGCGAAAGGACACCAGGCTATCATCGCTTTGCACAGCTCCTACGGCATGCCATTTCTGTGTACGCAACGGACTCCTATATAAGAAGAACTTTTCCAGCACTGGCGCACGTTTCCTCCTGGTAGTGCCAGAAACCCTTCGGACAGCGATTTTAGGTGTGATGCACGACGATCCTACGTCCGGACATTTAGGTTCTGCGCGGACGCTTTACCGTGCTAAGGAACGCTTTTATTGGCCAGGAATGCGACAGTCAATCGAGGCGTATGTGGCCAGCTGCACACAGTGTCAACGCCACAAACGCCCGTCTACTGCTCCGGCTGGTCTTCTACAGCCCTTGCCACCTCTAAGCACACCTTTCCAACAGGTGGGCATTGACCTCATGGGCCCTTTTTCAAAGTCGGCTAAGGGCAATCGCTGGATAATTGTATGTGTCGATTACCTCACGCGCTACTGCGAGACGGCGGCCATACCAACCGCAACTGCCAGCGACGTCTCTGTGTTCCTGCTGCAGCACGTTATCCTCCGACATGGCCCACCTCAGGTGATCATCAGTGATCGTGGGCGACAATTTACGGCAGACATAGTAGAAGAGCTGCTTCGATTGAGTGAGTCCCGCCTTCGTCACTCGTCGCCATACCATCCGCAAACAAACGGGCTCACGGAGCGCACCAACCGAACAATTGTAAACATGCTCTCTATGTATGTGGCATCCGACCACAAGAACTGGGATGACGTGCTACCATTTATAACGTACGCGTTCAACACCGCTAAGCACGAGACAACAGGCTATAGCCCCTTTTTCTTGATGTACGCACGACCGCCACGGCACACACTCGACACAGTTTTACCATTCTCGGCGCACGAGGACCTCTCGGTCACCGAAATCCTCTGCCTTGCAGAAGAGGCGCGTCGTATTGCTCGTCTACGCACTTTGGCATCACAGGAAAAATCGAAGGTACGCTATGACGTCCGCCACCGGCCTGTAACTTACCACCCAGGCGACTTAGTGTGGCTGTGGACTCCGGTACGAAGACGCGGGTTATGCCAAAAGTTCTTGGCCACATACGACGGACCGTTTGTCGTTCTCGACAAAATCACGGAAGTCACATACACAATAGCTCGCCTCATCAGAAGTGGTAGAAGAGCCGCTAAAACCCAAGCAGTCCATGTCGCTCGACTGAAGTTGTACACACCAAGGTGAATCGGTTACCTCGCCCGGCGGGCTTCGTCTGCGAAGGGAGGAATGTTACGCATGCCTTGGAAGAAAACGAAGATGGGTAAACATGCTGGTTGCCCCAAGCTGGAGGAAGAAAGAAGACGACGAGACTGCGATCATCAACCTGTTGGCCGCTCCGGCGCTTCTCTTCGCGACCAAAATAAACGGCCCCCTTCAGCCGTATACGTCCTGGTCCTCCTTGTGCGTAACAATATAATTAAGACGTCGTAGTGTAGTGCCCTGAAAATTTAGACCAACTGGCGTCCTTTGACGTGCGTCCAAATATGAGCAAATGGGCCTCCAGCATTTTTTTCTCCATCGAAAATGCAGCCGCCGCAGTCGGGATTTGATCCCGTGACCAATGGGTCAGCAGCATAGTACCTTAGCCACTATACCACCATGGTGGGGCATTCACTGAGACCTATTAAATCCCATTTCACGCCCTACAATTCCTCGAATATTAGAGCTAGACTAGCCTCACTAGATAGCGTTCTAGCGTTAAACGTAGCCGAGTTCAGGTTCCAATGGTGGCATGTCCAGACTCAGATATTCTCAGAAACCTCCACTGCGTAGCAGGTCTGACCACCGCCATGACAGTTGCTTCGCAGCCACTGGGGAGCGAGGGCCAAGGTTTAATTGCTGTGTTCATATGGAAGTAACATTTCTCAATTCGTAAATAACCCTGTACAGCTAGGCACTGGCGTAAAGACCGCAGAAACAAAAACGGATGCAGGACTCACACTAGCGTCACTGCGTGCACGGGCAGAATCCAAAGGGATGTTTTCTTCCCGCTGCGCCTGGAAAACACAGTTTGAATTTTTTAATCCGAAAGTGTTTTGTGCCGCGGTCAACCGAAATTTCACTGACCTCATTCTGTGGTCTTAGGAAAATTCCCACAAACAGATGACCAATAAAAGTAAGAAGCAAAAGTTCGTAGATTTGGGTGACCTAAAAATTCATCCCGTGTCTTCTCGGTGCTCAGCGCTCTACCCACTGCGCCACCGACGTACACTGTCAATTCTTATGAAAGGGAACACGCGAGCGCGTTGCCTGCGCACTCCGGCAGCTGCTTGTAGCGTGTTCTAGCCGGAGCGAGAACAACCGCAGCCTCTCTTTGCGTCACCTAGGAGGCGAGCAAAGCAAACAGTCATTGATTATATGAAACCAATGGCAAGATTGCTGCCCCTCCCCCTTCTAGGTGATTACGCAAGAGTGGTAACGTGTAACTTCGTTTATTCAATGTCATTAAATTGTCGCTTTCTACTTGCAGTGTAGCTCTGACTGGCACAACTGATAGTGTTGTCGTTCGCTTTGGCATGATCTCTTCATTTTCCTAAGTGAGTGTGTGCCTTCCTTTTCTGCAAGAAACGATAACCGTGCTGCGTGTATCCAACAGGAAAGTGTCTGACACATTATGTCACTACAGTTATGATGTATCATATGAAAATTTTCATGTTTTTTGGCCCACAAACTGAATTTCGGTGTACATTGCTTTCCTACGAGAACGTTGTGACATTGATTATAGTGACTGTCTGTAAACTGGTATGTAATCAGTTATTATGGCCAGAATACGGCACATAAGCTCAGCCCACCAGAACAACCAATGCATGGTGAGTTTGACTCTGTTATTCAGTAATCGTGACTCTAAGTAAACGCAGCGAACAAAATCTACAACTGAAAAAGGCTAGCACGCCTAATAAGTATGTTAACATAATGGATCATTATAGATTCCTATACGAAGAAATTAAGGAAGAACGTTTTCACAACAGAACTTGTCTGTAAACACTGAACTCTGTATTTTTTTGTGTCGTAGTTTGTCGCACCAATTTCGCACACTTACATTGCACATCGACACCAACAGACGCCGAAAATTACCAGACGTGTCGCCAATGACGTCCCTCTCAAGGTCTTTCTGAAATACTGAAAGAAAGAAAGTAACTTATTTTAGGGTGGCTCAATAGAAGTATAAAGCCACAGAACTAATTGATGTCTTAATAATAAACCAACAAAACAATGACACTGTATAGAGTTAAAACATAGTTTTCTCAAACAGTTACCCGTGAAGAAACATTAATCAATGAGCACCAGTGTCAGCTAATTAGAATATGATTTCAGTAATTTGTGCAAATACAGTGGAAGGGAATCGGTATAAGTTTTTTTCCATCTTTTACTCGCGAGCACACACCTGCTACTCGGCGCAAGAAAAAAAAACGCTGACATTTTGTTTACATATTCTTTTCGTGGTAGGTAACAACAATAAATGTATGTTATACAGGAGCAACGTCGGGAATGAGTGGTTTGTGGCCAAGAATTGTCAATCAAAAAAGCACAGAAGATTGATGTCTGATGTCCTAAAATGTGGGCTGCAACACAATGCTCGCGAAGCAAAGGTTTCAAGACTTGCTCAGAAGTGACGAGGTAAGAACAGCTTTTCAACGGAACACCCCTCCAATCGCTTGAGCCAGCTTTCGACACACCGGCAACACCGCGCAGACTTGGAGTCCTCCTGACCAGATGTGTTGTAGCTCTCATGGAACTCTGTGAGCCCAAATTATGTTTTTATTATCTTGTGGCCATCAGTTAAAGATGCATGCATCAGCAAATTTTATTGAAGGCTCATAGAAAATCAGGTAAGGTTCCTGGCCTTTTTCATGAGGAGGGAAGCCAGGACTGCACAAGGATGATATAAATACCATCTGCAATCATTTAGAAAAAGGGTGACACTCTTGGCACTGGATACGCCCGTGCAGTCCATGTCCACCGTAAGACCAGGCCATAACGCGGGCTAGCAGAAATCGCCTAAGACATGGCCGTATGGAGAATAACGTCATTTCCCTAGGAAAAAAATTACAAGTATCGTTCAACGTCAGGAGGTGAGTGGTAAGTACCAACGCTGAATTTAACTAGCTGTTTTAGAGAAGTACATATTTATTACTCTAATGGTGAGAATGAACTTGACGTTAGGTCAACTGCATATAAGGAATCTAAATTTTTATGTATCCATTCAAAGTATACCAAGTTAATGTAGTAATCAAACAAGCAACCCTATCACTTTTTCAACTGAACAAACGTATACGTAGATTACGGATTGTTGTTTGAGAATATCACGAGTATAATATGCCGAAGTTTTATTTCTGTCGGCAATATTAACGTCCTCGTTAGGCTTGATAAACTGAAGCAGTAGTTTTGTGAAGGTGAGTCAACTGATTACAACGACCCGTAACTCCAGGTTTAACACACCAAACCTCAAAATTTCACGCAAAAAAAGTGGCATTTAACGATTGTCACTTTAATCATCAACACGAGTTCCTCTTTCAAAACTCGTCAGGCAAACGCGATAAAATACATAAATGAGTTTTTATTTTGTGCATGAACTGTATACACGTGTTTACAAAAGTGTCTAAACACCCTTAAGAATAAATCAAAAGGAATATTTCCGGACTGCTTTCATAATTACTTTTCCTGTAGTGAAATCAGTATTCAGTTTACTAAAGGCATCAATTACGGCAATAGTAAATAAATTCTATTAACGTTTTTTTATTAGTGGAGTCAGATCGTCGTGCCACATGAAAGAACGTCGTGCCACATGTCCTTTCTGCGAAAAGTTTATTGCCCCTCTGAAACTTCTAGAAAGTGGCCCCTGATAGCTACTGCGGAGCAATGAGATTCGACTTTTCTTAACCGGCATTATGGAATTGCCGGAATAATTACAAGTACAGCCCACACACCCGAGAAGCGAAGACTTTCGATGGTTCTCGCTCATACTGGACATGGCGGAAAATTATGAGAGTTGCGCTACTCCGCGTCCCGTTTTCGCCGGCGCAAGTCATATTATACACCACTCTGGTAATATTGCCAGCGGCTGGTTTCTGACAAATCTCAAAGCGGCTGTGCGCTCTTCAAAAAAAGAGCTTTATTTCTCACATGTGACTCGATCGCTCGTCCCCGCTAATGAAACGTTCATTAATTGAGTTACTTTCATCACTGCGGTGACTCATCTCTTCAGTTATGCTAGGATTCCGCACCTACGGAAAAGGTAATCACGACGATAGCAAACAAACGTCCGGCATTTCTTGAAGCGACCTCTGTTCTGCATTGCAAAACGGCCCCTTCTTGATATGGCCGTAGGGTTCGCAATCACAAGCCTTCTTTGTGTTTGATCATAATCCTTCAATATTATTTGAAAATATTGAATAACTATAGTTTGACAAATATAGCTCAGTTAATTGGACCTCAGGATTTGTGAAGCTTTCACCTGTATACGCGCTCAGTAAGAAAGAAGCGCATGGCAGTAAAAAAAAAAACATTACAGCCATAGGTTCGTCTTCGCTGCATTGAAAACAGGGGTCTATGAAATGCTGTCACTCACTCCGCTGGTAGTGATCCTTGATGAGCCTGATGTCTTGGTTGCTGTGCGTGCAAAGTATTTCGATTAGGCACTCCTCATCAGTGCCCAGACCAGCGATGGCCTTGCGTAGCTCGCGAGCTAGGTACTCGTGCAGAGGATAGAGCAGCCCCACTATGATGTCCTCGAGGTTGGTGCGCAGAGCAGACTTCACGTCCGCTACTATGTCCTGGAATGATCAGGCGAAGGCCACCGTTATTTTCTTTTACTTTTTTTCAGTACAGCTTGCCGATGCTACCGGCAAGTGAATTAATATACACAAGTGCACGAAGAAGTAAACCGAGAGCGAAATTTTCTGTGCTGCGTGAAGGGACTTACACGACCGAATGATTGCTTGTAGAATCTGACGATCTCCTGCCGCTGGTCGTCCGATCGCGCGCACAGGATTTCGATGACTGTAGCATGGTCCGTGGCTGCAATGAGAAAAATAAACTGCTGAGCGAGTTCATTTAGGAACACATCATAGACCCCAGAAGAACCATAGGATAGGGGAAGACGGGCATAGTGTACAATTAAACACGTAATATACACGTAATATATTGCATGCATACAGTGCATGCATACACAGTGCAACAAAGCTAAGAAAAAAATGTAGACCATCTTTCCGAAGGAAACCACGATAGAATGCCGAGCAGCAGCGGTGCGCACGCCGTTGACCCGGCTGAAACGGGTGTCAACGAGACTGTTGGGAAAACGGTTTGAACCGAAAATTCGGTGTAGCCTTTACTCCAGTGAACATTGCTTTGAAAAGCGAAGACACGGCAGGCAGGTTAGGTTTCGTGCAAATTTCATCGCAGACAAACGAGCCGAAAAAGTGTTTCCACTCGACGTGCAGTCGAGTGTAGCGGGCGGTGAAGAAGGTGAAGCGATAGAGAAGTGTGTTGCGAGCGTGCGGAGGAGCAACACCACCTAGGTGTGTTGGGAGGGGCCGGTAGCTGCTTTGGGTGAGCGAGAGAGTGCCGTCAACGTGCAGCTGTGAGTTGACCTACTCGGCAATGTTCCAACAAGTGCGGCGGGGGGAACGCAGTGTGGTGCGTTGGCATGGAGACACGAATGGACAGCGTTACACACTAAAGTGAAATCGCTGCTACGCATCTTAAATTCCTATTTATCAAACTACGCAGTTGCTGTCAGTCAGCTAGCTTCGTAACCGCGGAACCACCCTTCACATTATTCACTGGCTTTTCGAAAACTTCGCACTCGCAAGGGTGCGAGTCGCCGACGTTTGTAAACTTCAGCGGCGGATCGACATGGTTTATGCAGAAAGGCGGCCAGTGGTCGAGGCTATTGTGACGGAGTCGTGACAAGGACGAAGGTAATAGACTCGATGTTCAGATGAAACTCTTTATTCGGCCGAACTTGCGGTCGCTAAATGAAGTCATATTACAGCTACACACTAGCACTGAGAGCAGCGAACAGAGCGTAGGCCGTCGATCAACTGACAAGCGGCGAAGAACGTCGGCATTCATACATGTGCCCGTCGAATGTTCCAGCCTCATCACTGGTCGTCGTGCAAGCTATGGAATAATCTGGAGTGTTTGTGTCTTGCACCCAATCTCAATGGAACAATCTAAAATAATCGCGAACATTCTAGAACAGTGAGGTGCAGTTTGCGTGGAGAATTCCTGACAGATTTTGTGAGCGGAAACCGCAACAAAAGTGAAAATAAGAAACGGGCATGGCGTTGCCCCTCTGAAAAAAAAACACATTGTCCTCCTGCTTAAAAAAGAACATGGGGGAAAAATGCATGAATAATAATAATAATGAGAACAAAGCAAGACAGTATAATAATAAATTCACACTACTGGAGAAATAACAACAAAGAATACAGTCCTAAAGTTTGTTAACGTGCGCGAAATAGCTTTAGGCGTTTCACGCGGACGACTTAATGAACGAATTAAGGTGGCCCACCCAGGGTTCGTGACGCCGTCGGGGACAATCTCGTAGTAGAGTGTGCCGAGATGTCGAACTACTTTGTACGGTCCAAAGTACCGTCGCAGAAGTTTTCATTGAGGCTTCGTCGGCGTACTGGCGTTCATACCCAAACGCGGTCGCCTGGCTGGTATTACACGAAGCTTCGTCGAAAATTGTAACCGCGGTGGTCGGTCGTCCACTGATTTTCGATGCGCAGGCGGGCGAGCTGACGAGCTTATTCAGCGCTCTGAAGGTAGATGGTGACATCGAGATTTTCTGCATGGCGTCGAGCGTTGTGGAAAAGTTCCTTTCAAAGACCAACTGGCATGGCTTCATCTGCGTCGTTTCTTGGATGGCCATGTTGTACGCGAAAGTCATGAACGTGCGGAAGGATGGCATTCCATGTCTTGTGTTCAACGTCGACGTACATGGCCAGCACGTTGACGATTGTCTTGTTTAGACGCTCGGTGAGGCCGTTGGTCTGAGGGTGGTACGCTGTCGTCCGGCGGTGGTTTGTTGGGCTGTGTGCGAATATCGCCTGAGTAACTCTGCGGTGAAGTCATACTTCTGTCGGTAATGAGGACCTCTGAGGCATCATGACGCTGAACGATGTTCTCGACGAAGGACTTCGCACGTCAAAATTTGCATATCACAAGGCCTCACAATCACTACCAATTACTGCGAAGAAGGAATCCAGATTCCTTCCGATTCCTATACCGGTACTTATGAATTCCAGATTCCTATACCAATTCCTATGACGGAGAGATCAGGCATGTTTGTTTTGTTGCTGTTGTTTATCCCTCTGGTCAATTTACCAAAACACAGACCTCCAAGTCATTTTTTTTTCGTGTCCTTCCCATGCGACGCTACAGCAGCCATTCTCTCGAATATATGAACAAAGCCTAAAGTGCCTGCATAGCATGGTCTTCCTGTTTCCTCTCCAAACAAGTAACAACGAACTTACGCGCCACTTATCCAAATTGACCATTGGTTGATTGTATTGCAGTAAGTTACTCATTTTCTGCACTTACTCCATCCTTTGAGTGCTTTCCTGAGCGCCTCGACATCCTGCTGAACATTGAAGTTTCTGTATGGTTTGATGGTCCCCTGCACAGACAACAACGGGCAATTAGTTTTACGGCTTGGTTGTAGGAATTAGAGGAAAACAACCCCTCATATACAATACATGCATGAAGGAGTTCAATCAAAGGAGATGCATCAATCAATGCGATGTCATCACAGGTTTTCTCGTAAATGACAGTGCGTGAATATTTACACGTGTTAGTAGGGGCAGAAGAAGTTAGTTGCTTTTTTAACCAAGTAAAAAGCCATTCGCTACGAGTGCCTGTTGCTCGTTTCCTCAGGCAAAAATATGTTGTAGATAACTACCTTCACATTAACGAATGGTATAAATCACTTAGCGTTTTACAAAATTTTGTTACAAAGCTTACATCACAGAGTGAAGTAGTTAAGGTGTTCAATGTTTTTTAATGTAAATTTCAGCGTAACCGTTACATAGAGCGCTGTGTTCGTCTAACTATATACGCAGCACAAGTGCAGATGTGTACACATTTGTGTTCTGGTGTTTCTCGTTCTTCTTATATCTAGTTCTGTGCTCTGATGTTCTCAAAAGCTATGTGCTATATCATTCCTGCCTGGTTTCTACTTTGACGCCATTTATGTTGTGCACACGTATAATCGTCCCTTGACACTTTGACTCCTGCTAAGGAGAGTGTTTCACGCACAGCGAAGTCGGTATGAATATAACCTAGAACCTCAAGAAGCGATGATGAACATTCCCAGCAACGCATGTCCTAAGAACGTTGTCTAGAACCATGGCAGCAAAGACTTAGACAAAGCAAACATCATGCTACGTACAGACACGTATGCTCTGGATTTCACTTACCTGCTAAGTGGCAGTACGTATACTTCCTCCTCTCCATCAATGTTATGAAACGAGCAATGTCCTCAGGCAAAAAAAAATCTACAAATACGAACAACCACTATTCAAAAGCTGCGTCGCAGGGAAAACTTCAGCAACAATAAACGACAGGTCGCGTTTTGTCATAACTTGTATGGCTAGCTTTCAATCCTGCTTACATCTTCCGAGATTCAAGAGCTGCCCAAAAGAAAAGTGCGATGGCTCATAGCAAAATAAAAGGAACAGGATTGTGGTTTTTATCAATTCGCTGCAGCAATACTTCGATTTCCAAATTCCTTTCAGCTGATGTCCACTTCACTGTTCTATTTAGAAGGAGATACTCTAATTCAAGTGAATTAATAAATGCTCAGGATCGTGCCCCGCACACAGCCAGTGGTCTCACCCTTCCTGGGGGATAGCAACTGGTTCCAGCTTGCGAGCCGCCGTAGCAGCCGGACGAAGCCCCGTAACCAATGATTCCACCGGATGGCGAAGCGTATGGCGCACCGCTGTCGGCAGAACCATATCTAAGGGTCGAACAACCGGCGGAACGGCTGCTCGAACTGTAACCACGAGTGGGGTAGCGGCCGTCAACAGGCAACTGGTAACCAGGACGCGAAGTGTGGGGAGGAACAGAACTTGATGATGGGTAGGCGCCCGTGGTATAGCCAAGTGACGTTGACGATGCTGACGGAATCAACCTCACTGGCATCGGCATCTGAGGCAAGGAGGGCGCCCTGTGCGGGGAAGGTGGCCCTCCAGGGAAGGGGGGCGCTCCTTGCGGTAAGGGAGGCGCTACAGGCATGGAAGACAGAGGGGGTGATCCGGTCCCAGGCATGGCCAGTGAGGGCGTCCTGTGTGGATACACTCCTGACCGAGGATAGTATTCGTCTCCTAGGCTTGGGACCATTGTTGGCGAAGGCCCTGGAAAGAGACAAAGATAACTCATCTATTGACTTTTTATGCGTCTTTTTTATTTGTGCATTGATATGTCGTGCAAGATGTGGTGAAACGCTTGTACACAGATGTCACTGTTCCCAGCAAATTTTCATTTGGATATATTTATATACAATCTCTGCTTTTCAATGTGTACTAGGGTGCATTGCATAGCACGGTTCACTGAACTAGTTCATTGCTTCCTTTGAGCTCATTGATATGACCCTTCTGCCACTTTGTAGTGAAGTTCCTGTCAAGCCACATAGCCTTTAGCTTAGCTTTATTTGGTTGTACGTCTTTTTAGAAATAAAACGGTTCAATCATTCATTCAATCATTCGAATCTTTTGATTTCAACGAAGGAAATAAAGAGGTGACTGTTTGTAGGTCTTGTGGTTCCATCCCACGAATTTTCCTTAGAGAGGGTGCGCCTGCGTGCATGGTACTATTGGGAACAGAGACAGTATGATATAGGTATTGATTGGTGATTTATTGATATGTGGGGTTTACCGTCCCCAAATCACCATACGGTATACGTATGACGAGCTTACCGTTGGACCTGTAAGATTATCGGTCACCGGAAAGCGTCGATCATGAGGGAACAACATTCAAAAACAGAATTACTTGCTGATTACCTAAGATACATGCTAATAGGCGCAACATTACAGAGCGAACCCGGACATGACTATCTTTGTGTGAGAATTGATATCCAAATAAAGGAAAAATTATGAATTATGCAAAGTAGTTTCATGTGCGCAACCACATAATCAAGATTGCAATAGCGCGTTAGTTAATGCGTTGCCACTCAAGTTTGTTATGAAGGCAGAAAATTAATTTTCGCACCTTAAAGTGACAACACGCCCATCCAGCGGCTTCACCCTTTCTGGAAAGCAGCAGGTGGTTCCAGCATCTGGGTTTTCATGTCTATAGTTTTCGTGAAATAACTATTACCTCACCCGTCTGGTCACATGTGTATGGCTACTTTCCTGGTACACAAAGCACAACACATCTGCCCACGAAGAACCCAAATTTATTTTAATCATACGCACACAGATTTGTGTCATTGAGAAACAGTGCCACTATCTAAGCTCCACCGTGGACTCTTGAACCTCCTTATTCGCCAAAGTTTTGTTACGATAGGTTTTCATCCATGTCGATGAAGAATTTGTTAGTCATCAATGCCGAAGATGTTTCCTCTCCTCTGCACATACATACATAAAAATACATCCCTAGCACTGTCTTTAACTACTTGCCTAGCATACTTCATAAGTTCATTTGAGTATACATAAAAAGCGTTACTGCAACATAAGGAGGAGAAAAGAAAGAAGTGAAATAGCGCGACTGAAAAAAAGGAGGTATTATTCTGAAAAAGATATCGGACTCCACACAGCTAGACTACAACTTTTTTAACAGCTGCGAAGAGTACTTATGAAGCTCTGTCTTGGAAACACAAAAATGTAACACTGCGCGATGCTGAAAAAAAAAAGCGGTACTCCCTTAAAATGCTGAAAGGAGTCCATAATCAGTCAAGACGTCAAGGTGCTATAGAAACAGAAGGGCAGTACTGAGTACTAGATAAAGAAGCTGCCTCGCTCTCTTAATAAGTGTGCAACGAAAAAAAGGGACAGTTTGGCCACCAGGGCGAAGCAGAGAATGCGATAGTGATATATTGGAATGTCGGAAATTGGAACGAAGAGAAGCTAGCAGCTCATTGCTTTAGCATGAGACCTGCCGATAATTCAAACAAAACGCTGACTTGAAAAAAAAGGTGGTCACTGCACCGAGCAAAATGACCTTCATGGTGCCTATGGCTACAACGTGAGAAAACGCAACATGCACAGAGGTGTGAGCCGTTGGTTGATCTATTGGTCAAAATGTGCACATTATGTCTACAGCCCTTTTTCCCCTACTCCTCTATTTGCCTTTCACGTGGCGGAGACGACAGGCTCGTTTCACCTCTGCTTGACCCACTTTCGTCGGCAACACTAGCGCTGTTTCGTTCCCTGCTAGAAAATACGGCAAGCGACGTCATTTTACTGGTTTGGACTTCACGGGGAATATGACGGTGACGCCGACCCGAAAACACTACGCCTAATGTGCCCATATTGATGCTATCGGAATAAAACGCGTGCTTTCGCCTGTGTCATCCCGTTGCAAACAGCATATTGAAGTCCTTCGCGTCGTAACATTACAGGGTGCAATCTGATCCGTAGCCAGCATCCCGTACCCATCTGCAACCGGTAAAGACGTACTTGTAGAAAGAGCTTGCCTTTCACTTCTTTGATACGTACAGAAGCGGTGTCATCACACAATAATTAATAATAATAATAATAATAATATGGGGAAGTTAACAACCCAAAAAAATGAGATGATTATGAGAGACGCCGAAGTGGAAGGCTCCAAAAATTTCGGCCATCTGATGTTCTTTAACGTGCACTGACATCACAGAGTACATGCGACTCAAGCATCACTGCATATGAAGAAGACTCATGAATAACAGCGACCTTACTTTAAAAGTTGAATTGATAGAATAAAAACAGTGGGCACTGCATTATTCCAAAATACATTCCATCCCAAAACTGCGAACTACATTCACATCCATTTGGATGACTCCAGCACAATATTAACCCGCACCAGACGCTGGAAGACAAGAAGAGCTCACAAGGGACACTGATTGTTTGATTTTTTTTTACTATACTACAAGGAATCACTGTACACAGTTGAAAATGAAGGCTCGGATAGCAAGGATAGAGAAGTATACGGGAGCCTATGTAGGAAAAGGTGTGGAATAAACGAGAGCGTAATCAAGCCCGCGCCGTCGCTTCCAAACGATAGCACGAAATCATGACGCTATCAGTTCCTTCAAAGACCCTTCGCAACAACAACAAAAAATGAAGCATCAAAAGACGCCAAGACACCGCTAGCGTGCCAATTTTCCCCCTCAGGAAAGCCGCGAACAACGAGCGGTCTCGAATCAAGCGCGGGGAAATGTCTCGAAACATCATGAAAGGTTACATGATGCAACGCCGGGGATGCCACCGCGAGTGTAACCAGTGCAAAAAAAATGTAGTCCTTTGCAAAGCTCTCAATGCGTTACGCGCCGAAGAATGATGCGGAATGTTCGCGAAACAATGCAGGTGAAAGCGGATACTAGCGTGAGTCAACGGAGGGTCTTTCATGATAGTGAAAGGTGGTGAAGCTAGTGAAGAAGTTATGCTGATCAAGTGAGTCATGTAGTGCGCTCAGTCGATCTTGAATACTCATTTGATGACGCCGATAGATAAGTATTGGAGCGCGTCACCGAGTAGACCAACGACGGAAGATGATGACGATCAACGCTGGAATGGTGTGGGTGTTTCCTGAAAGTGAAATATTCAAGATACGTTTCAAGAATTGTGGACTTGACGCGTTTATTTATTACACGGTTTTTTAAAATAGTTCGTGATGCATAATCTTGCATTTGTCGATTTGTTTGTTCTCCTTGCTTTACACACCATTTAATATATATTCTGAAATGTAACTAACGTCTGCCGAGTGTTGCATGTTTGTGTGTTGCTTGTACTACAATAACTAATAATACATCTTTGTGCCATCAACTCTTGGCTCTGGCTCGATCTTTGGACCACAACTGGTGATCGCTGCTGCACTGAAAAGACTAACACTAAGTTGCCCGAGCTTTCGTGGAGCGTTTCTGGTGGCTGATACGTCAGCCCTTGGAATCTGCCCGGTGAATGCCTCACCATAGACGGGATCATGGTGATTGCCTGTTGTATGTCAATATGCGTTCTTTAAAGCAGTAAGGGTTGATTTGGTTGATATTTGAGGTTTAACGTCCGAAAACCACCATATGATTATGAAAGACGCCGGAGTGGAGGACTCCGGAAATTTCGACCACGTGGGGTTATTTCAAGTGCACCCAAAACAGAGCACACGGGCCTACAGCATTTTCGCCTCCATCGAAAATGCAGCCACCGCCACCACCGCCGGGATTCGATCCCGCGACCTGCGGGTCAGCAGTCGAGTACCTTAGCAACTAGACCACCACGGCATATATATATATATATATATATATATATATATATATATATATATATATATATATATATATATTAAACTGAATATTTTTGAAAAATCAGCTCAAGCACAGAGCATAGGTTGCTTTTTTTTTTGAGCTGCAGGTTATTCGAGAAGGCGTATTTTATGTGCTGGCAGTAATAATTGACTTTTCGCCAATTTCAAGGGGTTGAGTATTTTAGAAGTAATCTTAGGATGACGCCAGTATTGGCGTTGATTGGATTACAATTTCATTGCCACAAAAATTGCATGAGCCCGTCAAGAACTAGCGGAGTCGCGAAGATTCATCACACGTTTTAAGTGATTTCCCCTGTCGTCTTGACGAGGGCGTTGGAAGATACACAGAGAGAGTTGTCACGGGGGAAAGAAGCTTTGCCAGCGAGTGCGTGGCATGACCCTGGGCACGCTTGATGAAACGCGATTCCTCTGCTCCGTTGCGATTCTCGTGCGCGAGGGTGGCCACTACAAGGCGGCTTTTGTGGAATGTTAGCTGACTGTGGAGCGCGGTGACGGCACGCGGCGGCCACCAGCAGCAAGAAGGGCATCTGATCTAAATGCCCTCTTAAGAAACGTGTAAACGGCCCGCCGCGGTGGTGCAGTGGCTAAGGTACTCGGCTGCTGACCCGCAGGTCGCGGGATCGAATCTCGGCTGCGGCGGCTGCATTTCCGATGGAGGCGGAAATGTTGTAGGCCCGTGTGCTCAGATTTGTGTGCACGTTAAAGAACCCCAGGTGGCCGGCATTTTCGAAGCCCTCCAATACGGCGTCTCTCATAATCATATGGTGGTTTTAGGACGTTTATCCCCACATATCAATCAAAAGACACATAAACGAGGAATGCGAGGGGTGCATGAATTGCCGAAACCAGCCTCCTGGCTACGCCTATGGCGGTTATTGTAGATCGTCGTCTGACGGGAGCTGAAGTGCATTCCATCCCCAACGACGAGACAGGCAACACGGTGAGCTGCAGCGCCATCAGGTGAATGGCCCGCCAGGCAGAGCCCAATCACGTGCACAGATGACGTAATTTGAATGCCGTTTATACGACGCCGATGTGTGGTAGCGGCTTGTCCACACAGTACGTCAGGTAATGCCATCAAATTCGAACTCCAGAATCATGTTAGCATGCATACACACCCACCTGCGGCTGATGAGGAGGGCAAGTCTACGAAGCCTGCTGGCGGCGGACGGGATGCACCCTGCTGCCCTTCGGCATCCACGAAAGGCACCGATCCTATGTCTCCCGGTGGGTAGGAGGTCGAGGATGCCGGGAAGGGTGGCGGGTAAGGCAGGTTTGAGCCCCTGCCGCCAGTGTTCGAGGTGTCCATTGCGCCGGTTCCCACCAACCAACACTGCACCTCTTGACTGGCCTGTGACATGCAGAACAGCGCCGATATGTAACCGCCACAGACACCGCTGGGATGCGCGCCGGGTTCACTGCAGCGTAATTTCTATGGCACGCCTTTCCGCTGCGCCCTACAGCTGCCGGGAAAGATTATGTGATTGGATATCTGCATTTCCGCTGCGCTGGCTATATTAACACGTAAATAAGTCGCTTTCATGAAAGGTAAACAAGGGCTCAGTGTACAAGAGCTCACAGCTTCAGTATCAACCAACTCAAGAAGAATTGTGTAGAAAAATATTTTTGATCTTATGTTGACCACTCCCATGCAGGGTATGTAATGCGGTCGTGTAATACGAGGTGACTGTCAAAGGCCGTGGTATTCTAAACCTATAGGCAGATTGCCCGAATGTCTCTTTGAAATCTTGCCACGATGCTCGTGTAGTTTTGCGTGAATGCCCGAACGTTCTCGATTGGTGCCAGTGTGTCTCATTTGAAGTGTCTGGATAACGGTGCTGGCATTCAGCCTAAGGTCGCTTGAACGCCGCGGACAAGTGGAGCAAAAAGCATTTCATACTTGACCAGTACATTTACAGCGTGACTGGTACCCCAGTTACATGCGTGTGAATTCCCCAGCTTGTCAATACGACACCCATTATATCAGACAATCGAATTATTCGGATTCGTTCTTTGGTCCAGCCAGCATGATTCTCCCGGCCAGCATAGTAAACATTGTTCAATGGCATTGAAATTTTGCTAATTTGGACATGTAACCCGGTTAATTTAGACGATCCTTGGAGTACACCAAGCGTGAACCACGCACAAGTGGGCGGCCTGATTGAGTGAAAACGGCGTTCGCAGAAAACCGCATTAAGGTGGCACCGTCATCGTGGCCATCGCCATTGGCGTGAACTACATCGTAACGAGGTAACGACCTTTCGGGTTACTGCATTTCGACTTAGTTAAGACAGGGAGGTATCGAGCCATCACACTATGACCGAAGCCACGAGTGGTGAAGATTGCGGCTTTTACATCACTCTTGTACATTGTAAGTACTCACATCATTTGCGCATTCATCAAGATGAAAGTGAAGTGTTTTGATGCGATAGACGTTTGTTTATTGTTTTCTTGAGACTTTCGAAAATTCGGAATCAGGATAATTCGGACATATAATTTCCCAATTAACGAGCTTTCATTTTATTCACCAAAAAAGCTATAGCCACTTTTCTTGCGTTCGATCATGCGTGGCTGTCTGAAGGCCTGCATTGTTGTGTGAAACTGCGAATTCAGACATTTAATGGGCTCACGGTGAAGCGCGATTGAGGCATATGTCACCGCCACCGTGCAAAAATACTTTCTTGTACTGTGGTCATCCCATAATATATTTCTATAATCGATTCGCGAATGGCCCATACTTGATCAAACAATGCACTCGCATGGAACGATTGACAGTTGAGTTAAAATGTGGGGACTCGTCGTAGATTCATTACACATGAGATGGATAAAAAACACAAACGCCAACAATGAACTGTAGTAGAAAAACAGGCAGATGTAAAACGTATCTTTGCATGCAATGGATTGGCAGTGCCGCCTACCAATCTGGCACCCATGCCAGTCTGCGCGAGAGATAGCTGTTTAAGCAAGCAATACTTTATTTATACAAGGTAAAGTGATGGTTATCTCCAGGGGCGTAACAGGGTGGGAGAAGGGGGGTCGAATTTATCTAAAATGTTTCATTTTTGCTTGCGAATATAGACGCACTCATGCAAACGCACGCACGAACATACATCAGGTATTGTATAGTCCTCCGAAAAATAATTGTGGCTGCAACCCTAGTTCTCTCACGCGAACATTGCCACTAATAAAGATATGAGAAGCCTAAACCATAAGGTGTCTTCCTTAATTCGCGTGTCTGTATGAAAGTGAGCAATCATCGAATTTCTACACCCCTTCAGAATGGCGATAACCCAACGAAAGCTTTCACAGCAATCCTCCCGCTGATGGCAGAGAAACCACATGACCTTTCAGTTGATAGTCGGCGTGTGTGTTACCTCTGTTGTGTCCGTCTCTACACGCTCTGCTTTCTTTTACGATGCACTTGTGCAATTTCTTAGTTGCTATGACCGCGAGTAGCTTAGCGCAAGGTCTACAGCTTCGAGTGCTGGCCACTTTCTTCTAGATCAGAGAGAGTGTTTGTTTACTGCGCTACTCAGTAATAGGCAAGAGCCTCAACAAGGTCAATAGCTAGGGGAGTTGGTACACTACATGATCGTCGATGAAAAAACCAGCAAGGATCAACGGACACGGCAAAAGAAGGTGAGAAGACAAAGCGGGAACTAATGGTTATATCACCTTCTTTGTTGGTGCCTGGCGTCCTTGTTGTTTTTTTTGTTTCTTTTTTTTCGTCCAAATTTCAAGAATGTCATACGGTGAAATTTTACCTAGAACTCCCCGTTACGGCTTACCTCATAGGTCGCCACATTAGGGTGGCACGCCGCATAGTTTAATCTTACAACGTAATATGTCTAACAGTAATATTGCATATACTGTATCGACACACAAACCTTGCATCCATCGACACGACCATCAACGGGCTGGACATTGAAAATTAGGTAAGGATATTTTGTCCTGTATTTTCTGTTTGAAGGTGGTTCCAAAAATTTCTATTCTAGTTCGTTTGAAATCAAACCTTTGAAAATGCGATACGTTATTCACCTAGAGATACCTTCCCGCCAAAATTTCACTCCAGTATGTCTTACTGATCAAAAAAGTAAGAAGCTTAAGCGTGTTTTTTTTTAAGTCGTTCACCACTGCTCACTTAATTGCATGTTGTATACATACTAAACCATATGTATCTGCGTAATCATTGTACGTAAACGTCCAAGTACTAAATTATATAGGAAGACAATTAGAGCACTTATTTTACAATGTGATAAAGTGGTCATTCTTTTAAAACTTACAGTTTAGTAACATAAAGTGACTTTTGCATCAATGGCTTGGCTCTGACTACTTCATGGGGGTCAAAACTTACTTTGTAGGTTGCTTCAGTAAAACAATTTAAATGAAGGACGACATAAGCCATGCTGAATTGAAATAGTTTGAGCTGCTCAAGACAAACAGGGTCAGCGAGAGTCGCACAGTAGACTTGTTGGTAGTCTATCAGAAGCAACTGGTCACAGCATGAACTCGACTCAAGAGAGACACACGCAGTGGTGCGAGAATAAGTCTGGTTTTGGTAGTCATTTGCCTTTTTGTCGAGCGTAAATGAACGGGGTGACATTCAGGATAGAGTTATACGGGGTCTAACCGAAGAGGTTGAAAGCCTTGCACATCGTCCAATTCACTCGCAAAAGATATAGCTTTCATTTAAAAAAAAAAAGCAGATAATTCAAAACGATGACAGGAAAGTTCGCCGGGGCGCGAACGCTACAACATGCATGAACGAAAAAAAAAAACTCATCCAAAATGAGCGCAATCCAAGCACCGTTAACCGCTGCATTGAGCCACCACGGCCGCCGCTTGATACACCCTATACCGCGTAGTTTACAAGCTATCAACCTTAAGTTTACACGCGTACAGCGCATCACAGTTGCGCAGCGAAATATTCACTTTATTGACGCAGGGGTGGAACGCGCCTTGCACCGATAGATACAGTTGTGAAAATCTCGGGCTGCGTGTAATGCGGGCGTATGAAGGCCAAAACGAAGAAGTGTAGGAGCAATGAGAACCGCCGCGTTTTTCAACCAACCCTCTTTGAAAGATCTCAACGTCAAATATCAAAGCCTTACCGCAGACCAATTTTGGTTACGATGCCCAGCAGCGCGGCTGTGTTTGATGCCTATGCCACTGCAACGCGCGCAGTACCCTGCGCGAGCAGCTAGCTACTTGCAAATAGCGAAAATTTGTGAAACATAGCTTTGTTAAAATTTATTTTACATTACCAAAACATTTTTTCAGTGCATGGCTTTCGTATTGCAACAATTTCTGGCATACACAATAAATGCGGTTCATCACAGTATAGTGACGTTCAATAGACATCGTCTTTCTTGTCTTCGAAGAATGCAAAGTTAGCTCGTGATTAGCCTACAATGGGACCTTACAGCGGGGCACACGATGTCAGCGAAAAAGAATCACCATTTCCATCAATTATCCGCGGCCTGTCTCGGCAAAAGGTTGAACAGAAGCGGGAGTTTGACTCCTTTGACGGCGGTAAAATTAAATTCTGTGGCCAGGGCAGGATGATCAGTAATTTCTTATTTATACGTGCAAATCATGTGCGCCAGTATTTTCAAAAGTAGACTATGTTCATATATGATGAATGGTACAATTGTTCGTGGTGTATGGATAACTATACACCGGAACTGCACAATGTGTAGCCTCGGTTGCTGTGCTATGAGTATACAATATACATAGAAAGGAGGACAAGGCTGGCATCTCGTGCACAAAATTCAAGGGCAAGTTACGTTCCAAAAGGAATTGTCCATCCGTATTTGTGTTTTTAAACAATTTATTTGATGAACCTCTCTTTGAAACTTGCGTTTAGTATCAGAGCGTGTTGATAGACCAGAAAACAATATATATATATATAAAATAAGGAAAAGAAGTGTATACCTAAGGACTCGTTTTTCCGTGTTTTAACACAATATTAGTTATATATATATATATATATATATATATATATATATATATATATATATATATATATATATATATATATATAAATATATATAATTTTTTGTTTTCGCACCAGTGTCAATAATGAAAAAACCCGAATTAGCTAAGGAAAAAGAACTATGATAAACGCGCATATAGATGTGACACAGACGCGTGCATAACCTGGGTATCTGCAGTATTTTTCATGGACCCCGCAGTTTTGCTTCAACTGTGCTCGGTGCAGGAATCAGATATACAGGACCTTTCCAACTACACTTTTCAGTAGAACCATGCTAACGTAGCCCCATTGCTGACACACTTCTCAGCATGCTTATTCGTTGCAAATATTGCCGAGTTCATATAGGAGGCAGGTATTCATTTTTGAAGTATGCTCAGATCGTCAATAAAACTTATCCGTATACTTCTTTACGGGCTTTCACTTGAAGGCTAACAAAAAAGGTTCAATTTAAATTGAGCATGAAGCAGCGAGTCATGCAAAAGAAAATTGTAGGTAGATGCAACCGTAAGTTACAAGAAGAGAGCACAGTGGGTCATGGAATAAATGCTCGTTAAGATCGTCTTATTTAGAAATAAAGAGTAAACGGGCATTGACAGGGCATGTAACGAGAAGACAGGATAACCACCGCTCGTTAAAGTTAACGGACGGCATTCCAAGAGAAGGCAAGCGTGCCATGAAAAGGCAGAAGATGACGTGGGCACATGAGCACATGAAGTTTGCAGGGATAACATGGCCGCACGCGGAGAGCAGAAGTCTGGCAAAATCACGCGTATCTACGCCTGTGAAAACGACCTGAGCAATATCGCCGAGACAAAATTCTGCCTGAATTTTTTTTCTCTTGTCATGTCACCAAATATTTTCGCAACACCCTTTTTCGTGGATCACAACACGCTGGGCGACCCATAGCGTGATGTGATATCGAGTGGTAGGCAGACGACCCGTATGGTAAACATTTTTGATCACGAAAATACCTGATAAATCAATCCATAAACATACCACTGTTCCTGTGTTTACCATACCATAACTGTCTGCGCACTTCTTGATTCAATGAGTGGCACAAGCGCCCCCCCCCCCCCCCGCAGTGGTCTAGTGGCTAAGGTACTCGGCTGCTGACCCGCAGGTCGCGGGATCGAATCCCGGCTGTGGCGGCTGCATTTCCGATGGAGGCGGAAATGTTGTAGGCCCATGTGCTCAGATTTGGGTGCATGTTAAAGAACCCCAGGTAGTCGAAATTTCCGGAGCACTCCACTACGGCGTCTCTCATAATCATATAGTGGTTTTGGAACGTTAAAGCCCACATATCAATCATCAATCAAGGCTGCACAAGCTTAGCTACTTTTTCGGCCACTCAATTTCTACATAATCAACTTTAAGAGAATGGAGTCAACCTGAACCCTGATATTATGCTTTAACTTCGTTCATTCCACTCATTTTGGGTTTTCTTCACGTCCATGTTTGAACGTGTTATCTTCACTTCAAACTTCACCTGTTACGTATTGAATTCCGAATGCCCGCGACAAAGGAAGACCAATACTTCTAGTTTTCATATGGTGTAGGGAAGCGTTTACCCGACCGCAAAAACATCGTGAGCATTTACCTGAGGATGCATCAGCATAAAGGCCAGGGTCACCACACTTGCTAGGCCATCTCACTTGACTTGGAGTCCTTGAAAGTGTTCGCGTGTACCTTTACAATAAATGTACGTGGAGCTTTTCCATTCAAAGTCGTCGATATAGTGCCAGGTCGAAGACCAACCAATACATCCCGCTGCCACGTATGCATAAGTATAGCAAAATAACCAAAGATCTGGGCCCCAAGAAGCAGCGAATGTATCCACTTATATGAAGCGCTGACGCTGGCTACAAAGACGCATAGTAAATTAGCGATATTGTTTTCTTCTTTTGTGTCTCTCGTAAGAAATGGCATCGGCTCGCTTTGAACTTCAAAAAAATCTAAATGCACGATTGCATGAAGAGCGCAGTTTCTGATTGCGTAGACATATTCTAACAATTGTGTGGTATCAGTGAAGTGCAATATGTGATAGAGGCCGTGAAAAACGTGGTTCAGCCGCAGTAGCGATCACTGCAACGAAGGTAGAAAGGAATGTGTGGCCCCTATCAGAATACGCACTTCTTGGCGCATGGACTTTCAGATTTCGCTGTACTAAACTCTTGATGGACTACCTGGCAGCACACTATTTTTATCACGCGTGACTCTCAATGATGGTAGGCGTAGGATGATCAGTTTGGTTTTTTTGAAGTGTAGGTCACTACAATAGGTCTTATTACACGCGCAACCCTTGAAAGGTGTCGGCAGCGCACCGAGTAATCTCGTGGTTTTCTCGGTTCGTTTTTATCGCGATAACATTTTCCGAAATACTCCAAGCGAAAACTTGCTTTGGTCGTCGCCGTATTAGTCCGTACGAAGAACGAACAATTGCACTGAGCATTTAGGCTTGGCGGGAACGTCAGTGGTAGGTTCGCAGTCCCGCCCCGAGTAGCCGTAACGTAGTGCATGTTCCGAAAGATTAACACAGCACTGTGTATCTGCGAGCAGCAGGCCAAACCGAAAAAGTGTAGTTACCAACATCATTCCTCGTTTAGACCAAGATCTCCAGTTACGGCAAAGCAAGACCTTTAGCCCATGTGCTGTTAGGCATTTTCCTCTGAGAAAGACGTGAGCACTTTTGCGCCTCGGGACAGCTACTTTATTACTTTTGCTTGATTTGGCATCAGGCTCGGTTTCTATTCATCCACAAGTACCGACTAGCCGCGTCGGTCGGCTATTGATTTTGGAGACTGCAACGCGGTTTCCATTCATCCACAAGTACCGACTAGCTTCGTCGGCTGTCGATTTTTGAGACTGCACTCGACAAATGGCACGTTTGCGGGTATTCGTGTCGGTAGACCTGCGTCTCGTAGCCGACCAGGGTGTTAACGCTGGAAGTGCCGTAGCATGCTAGTGTACGTATCCACTTCCTCTTGTACAGATGCCGCCTGCAAAAAAGAAATTCATGTTTGCTCGCGTTTCGCGATGAACGGTTTTAAGACAAAATCCTGAGATACCTCAAACAAACAAAAAATGTCATCACCTTTGACACACTGGTGATACAGAAAGTAACCTCGTGACTAAATCATCATACGGTGGCATCATGAATTGACAGATCAACAAACTTTGTCACATTACGGCGCCCTTGACGCCACTTCAGGTGACGTTACATGATGATTTCACATGACATCGTTTCAAAATCAGGCGGTCTTAAAGATCAGATGAGGTGCCGAAAATATCCAAATTGCTCCGAGACTAGAGGCAGTGCGAAACCATGTTATGTGCAGAACGAGTTTGAATGAGAGTATAGGAAAGATCATCGCATCGACTGAGAATGAAAATAAGTTGGTCTTCGCCTTCGAGTCATCTTAGGCGAATGCATTAGGGGCAATACTGGGAGTTTTGATTTGGCTAAAGCCCTTATATATTCCGCTTTGTTTGACTTGGCTGGCATAGATGTCATCAGATAGTCTTATTACCACGCTAGTTGGCGGAAGTAAAAAAAAGCTTCCATCGAAACTCATTTCATTGATTGATACGAGGAATTTAACGTCCTAAAATCACGATATCATTATGAGATACGCCGTACAGTAGAGGGCACCGGAAATTTCAACTACGTGTAGTATTAAAGGTGCACACAAATCTGAGAAAACAAGCCTACCGCATTTTCGCCTCCATCGAAAATGCAGCCGCCGCAGCCAGGATTCGATCCTGCAGCGTGTGGGTCAGCAGCCGAGTACCTTAGCCAAAATACCACCGCGGTGGGGCTTTCGTCGAGACAATTCAGTGCAAGTGAAGCCCGCGAAACGTATTCGCCGTAGTTGAAACACTTTTGCTTCTGGTTTAAGATCAACAAAGGATTATGAATGCCAACTGGTCTAGTTGGGTCTGGTTCACGGCAAACAGCGTATGACAGGGCGCTAACACATGCGAAACATAGGACATGCGTATAGAGAAGTGCCACGAGCGCTTTATCGTGACCGAAATGTTAATGGTGTCAACGCTCTATGTTGTCTGTGCAATTACGTATTGAGTCCATTTTCGTGCCATATAATGTGCGCAGGACGAACACAGACGTACCAGACCGAAGCTGAAAGAGCCCTGTGCTTCTTTTAATGCCCGCCCTAGTTTTCATGTCTTCTCCTAATGAATAAAATGCGAATATTTGCCAGAATAAAGATTCAATTTGATACAATGGCACAAAGCTAATGACTCACCAAGCGAAGTACCATGATGGAACTTACTCAAGCAGTAATTTGGTCGACCGACGTAGGTGTTCTGCGGTGAAACGCACCGACATACCCACGACTCGGTCGCTGGCTGGCGAATGGCCCACGGATTTCTTGGCGTTTCACCTGCAAATGGAATAAAAAACAGGTAAAACAAACACGTCAATCGAAAACGCGCGAGTAATATTGATTTGCTTGTCTTTTATTTCCCTTTAGACTGCATTACGAGCACCCTTAGGCACGATATAAATTTTACATAAATTCCTACACTCACTTCAGTTAATTGCAGACTAGGGGTGATATGAAAAGTATACTAAGCAGCACAAAAACAATAACCAACCCATTCATTTGCGCTTGATCACTTTTTCTTCATTTCGATCTTGTTACGCGAAGCATCCCGCGTATGTGTTTGCACTGTATTCGCACTTTTCTAGCTGTTTGAACTCCCAGGCGAAGTACCATGATGGAACGTACTCAAGCTGTAATTTCGTCGACCGACGTAGGCGTGCTGCGGTGAAACGCACCGAGATGCCCACGAATCGGTCGCTGACTGGCGAATGGCCCACGGATTTCTTGGCGTTTCGCCTGCAAATGGAATAAAAAAGAGGCAAAACAAACACGTCAATCAAAAACGCGCGAGTAATATTGATTTGCTTGTCTTTTAATTCCCTCTAGACTGCATTACGAGCACCCTTAGGCACGATATAAATGTTACATAAATTCCTACAATCATTTCAGTTAATTGCAGACTAGGGGTGATATGAAAAGTATGCTAAGCAGCACAAAAACGATAACCAACCCATTCATTTGCGCTTGATCACTTTTTCTTCATTTCGATCTTGTTACGCGAAGCATCCCGCGTATGTGTTTGCACTGTATTCGCACCTTTCTAGCTGTTTGAACTCCCAGGCGAAGTACCCTGATGGAACGTACTCAAGCTGTAATTTGGTTGACCAACGTAGGCGTTCTGCGGTGAACCGCACCGAGATGCCAACGACTCGGTCGCTGACTGGCGAATGGTCCGCGGATTTCTTCGCGTTTCACCTGCAAATGAAAAAAAAAACAGGTAAAAAAACACGTCAATCAAAAACGTGCCACTTATATTGGTTTGGTTCTTTTTTAATGCCCTGTAGAATGTCTGACGAGCACACTTAGCCACGATATAATTGCCACAAGTATTCCTAAAGTTATTTGTGTTAATTGCAGACTAGGAGTGATGTGAAACGTATTTTCAGCAGCACAATACGATGGCCAACTCATTCATTTGCTCTTGATCACTTTTTCTTCATTTCGATCTTGTTACGCGAAGTATGTCGCGTGTGTGTTTGCACTGTGTTCGCACCTTTTTAGCTGTTTGAACTCCCAGGCGAGATACCATGATGGAACTTACTCAAGCAGTAATTTGGTCGACCGACGTAGGCGTTCTGCGGTGAACCGCACCGAGATGCCCACGACTCGGTCACTGAGTGGCGAATCGTCCATGAATTTCTTGGCGTTTCGCCTGCAAAGGAAAAAAAACAAGTAAAACAAACACGTCAATCAAAGACACGCCAGTGATATTGGCTTGGTTGTTTTTTAATGCCCTTTAGAATGTCTGACGAGCACAGTTAGCCACGATATAAATGTTATAAATATTCCTACAGTTATTTGCGTTAATTGCAGACTTGGAGTGATGTGAAACGTATTTTAAGCAGCACAATACGATGGCCAACTCATTCATTTGCTCTTGACCACATTTTCTTTATTTCGCTCTTGTTGCGCGAAGCATCCCGCGTGTGTGTTTGCACTGTGTTCACACCTTTTTAGCTGTTTGAACTCCCAGGCGAGATACCATGATGGAACTTACTCAAGCAGTAATTTGGTCGACCGACGTAGGCGTTCTGCGGTGAACCGCACCGAGATGCCCACGACTCGGTCGCTGACTGGCGAATGGTCCATGGATTTCTTGGCGTTTCGCCTGCGAATAAAAAAAAACAAGTAAAACAAACACGTCAATCAAAGACACGCCAGTGATATTGGCTTGGTTGTTTTTTAATGCCCTCTAGAATGTCTGACGAGCACAGTTAGCCACGATATAAATGTTACAAATATTGCTACAGGTATTTGCGTTAATTGCAGACTAGGAGTGATGTGAAACGTATTTTAAGCAGCATAATATGATGGCCAACTCATTCATTTGCTCTTGACCACATTTTCTTTATTTCGCTCTTGTTGCGCGAAGCATCCCGCGTGTGTGTTTGCACTGTGTTCGCACCTTTTTAGCTGTTTGAACTCCCAGGCGAGATACCATGATGGAACTTACTCAAGCAGTAATTTGGTCGACCGACGTAGGCATTCTGCGGTGAACCGCACCGAGATGCCCACGACTCGGTCGCTGACTGGCGAATGGTCCATGGATTTCTTGGCGTTTCGCCTGCAAAGGAAAAAAAACAAGTAAAACGAACACGTCAATCAAAGACACGCCAGTGATATTGGCTTGGTTGTTTTTTAATGCCCTCTAGAATGTCTGACGAGCACAGTTAGCCACGATATAAATGTTACAAATATTCCTACAGTTATTTGCGCTAATTGCAGACTAGGAGTGATGTGAAACGTATTTTAAGCAGCACAATACGATGGCCAACTCATTCATTTGCTCTTGAACACTTTTTCTTTATTTCGCTTTTGTTGCGCGAAGCATCCCGCGTGTGTGTTTGCACTGTGTTCGCACCTTTTTAGCTGTTTGAACTCCCAGGCAAAGTACCATGATGGAACTTACTCAAGCAGTAATTTGGTCGACCGACGTAGGCGTTCTGCGGTGAACCGCACCGAGATGCCCACGACTCGGTCGCTGACTGGCGAATGGTCCATGGATTTCTTGGCGTTTCACCTGCAAAGGAAAAAAAACAAGTAAAACAAACACGTCAATCAAAGACACGCCAGTGATATTGGCTTGGTTGTTTTTTAATGCCCTCTAGAATGTCTGACGAGCACAGTTAGCCACGATATAAATGTTACAAATATTACTACAGTTATTTGCGTTAATTGCAGACTAGGAGTGATGTGAAACGCATTTTAAGCAGCACAATACAATGACCAACTCATTCATTTACTCTTGACCACTTTTTCTTTATTTCGCTCTTGTTGCGCGAAGCATCCCGCGTGTGTGTTTGCACTGTGTTCGCACCTTTTTAGCTGTTTGAACTCCCAGGCAAAGTACCATGATGGAACTTACTCAAGCAGTAATTTGGTCGACCGACGTAGGCGTTCTGCGGTGAACCACACCGAGATTCCCACGACTCGGTCGCTGACTGGCGAATGGTCCGCGGATTTCTTCGCGTTTCACCTGCAAATGAAAAAAAAACAGGTAAAAAAACACATCAATCAAAAACGTGCCAGTTATATTGGTTTGGTTCTTTTTTAATGCCCTGTAGAATGTCTGACGAGCACACTTAGCCACGATATAATTGCCACAAGTATTCCTAAAGTTATTTGTGTTAATTGCAGACTAGGAGTGATGTGAAACGTATTTTCAGCAGCACAATACGATGGCCAACTCATTCATTTGCTCTTGATCACTTTTTCTTCATTTCGATCTTGTTACGCGAAGTATGTCGCGTGTGTGTTTGCACTGTGTTCGCACCTTTTTAGCTGTTTGAACTCCCAGGCGAGATACCATGATGGAACTTACTCAAGCAGTAATTTGGTCGACCGACGTAGGCGTTCTGCGGTGAACCGCACCGAGATGCACACGACTCGGTCACTGAGTGGCGAATCGTCCATGGATTTCTTCGCGTTTCGCCTGCAAAGGAAAAAAAAAACAAGTAAAACAAACACGTCAATCAAAGACACGCCAGTGATATTGGCTTGGTTGTTTTTTAATGCCCTTTAGAATGTCTGACGAGCACAGTTAGCCACGATATAAATGTTATAAATATTCCTACAGTTATTTGCGTTAATTGCAGACTTGGAGTGATGTGAAACGTATTTTAAGCAGCACAATACGATGGCCAACTCATTCATTTGCTCTTTACCACATTTTCTTTATTTCGCTCTTGTTGCGCGAAGCATCCCGCGTGTGTGTTTGCACTGTGTTCACACCTTTTTAGCTGTTTGAACTCCCAGGCGAGATACCATGATGGAACTTACTCAAGCAGTAATTTGGTCGACCGACGTAGGCGTTCTGCGGTGAACCGCACCGAGATGCCCACGACTCGGTCGCTGACTGGCGAATGGTCCATGGATTTCTTGGCGTTTCGCCTGCGAATAAAAAAAAACAAGTAAAACAAACACGTCAATCAAAGACACGCCAGTGATATTGGCTTGGTTGTTTTTTAATGCCCTCTAGAATGTCTGACGAGCACAGTTAGCCACGATATAAATGTTACAAATATTCCTACAGGTATTTGCGTTAATTGCAGACTAGGAGTGATGTGAAACGTATTTTAAGCAGCATAATATGATGGCCAACTCATTCATTTGCTCTTGACCACATTTTCTTTATTTCGCTCTTGTTGCGCGAAGCATCCCGCGTGTGTGTTTGCACTGTGTTCGCACCTTTTTAGCTGTTTGAACTCCCAGGCGAGATACCATGATGGAACTTACTCAAGCAGTAATTTGGTCGACCGACGTAGGCATTCTGCGGTGAACCGCACCGAGATGCCCACGACTCGGTCGCTGACTGGCGAATGGTCCATGGATTTCTTGGCGTTTCGCCTGCAAAGGAAAAAAAACAAGTAAAACGAACACGTCAATCAAAGACACGCCAGTGATATTGGCTTGGTTGTTTTTAATGCCCTCTAGAATGTCTGACGAGCACAGTTAGCCACGATATAAATGTTACAAATATTCCTACAGTTATTTGCGCTAATTGCAGACTAGGAGTGATGTGAAACGTATTTTAAGCAGCACAATACGATGGCCAACTCATTCATTTGCTCTTGAACACTTTTTCTTTATTTCGCTCTTGTTGCGCGAAGCATCCCGCGTGTGTGTTTGCACTGTGTTCGCACCTTTTTAGCTGTTTGAACTCCCAGGCAAAGTACCATGATGGAACTTACTCAAGCAGTAATTTGGTCGACCGACGTAGGCGTTCTGCGGTGAACCGCACCGAGATGCCCACGACTCGGTCGCTGACTGGCGAATGGTCCATGGATTTCATGGCGTTTCACCTGCAAAGGAAAAAAAACAAGTAAAACAAACACGTCAATCAGACACGCCAGTGATATTGGCTTGGTTGTTTTTTAATGCCCTCTAGAATGTCTGACGAGCACAGTTAGCCACGATATAAATGTTACAAATATTACTACAGTTATTTGCGTTAATTGCAGACTAGGAGTGATGTGAAACGCATTTTAAGCAGCACAATACAATGACCAACTCATTCATTTACTCTTGACCACTTTTTCTTTATTTCGCTCTTATTGCGCGAAGCATCCCGCGTGTGTGTTTGCACTGTGTTCGCACCTTTTTAGCTGTATGAACTCCCAGGCAAAGTACCATGATGGAACTTACTCAAGCAGTAATTTGGTCGACCGACGTAGGCGTTCTGCGGTGAACCACACCGAGATTCCCACGACTCGGTCGCTGACTGGCGAATCGTCCATGGATTCCTTGGCGTTTCGCCTGCAAAGGAAAAAAAAGTAAAACAAACACGTCAATCAAAGACACGCCAGTGATATTGGCTTGGTTGTTTTTTAATGCCCTCTAGAATGTCTGACGAGCACAGTTAGCCACGATATAAATGTTACAAATATTCCTACAGTTATTTGCGTTAAATGCAGACTAGGAGTGATGTGAAACGTATTTTAAGCAGCACAATACGATGGCCAACTCATTCATTTGCTCTTGACCACTTTTTCTTCTTTTCGCTCTTGTTGCGCGAAGTATCCCGCGTGTGTGTGCACTGTGTTCGCACCTTTTTAGGTGTTTGAACTCCCAGGCAAAGTACCATGATGGAACTTACTCAAGCAGTAATTTGGTCGACCGACATGGCGTTCTGCGGTGAACCGCACCGAGATGCCCACGACTCGGTCGCTGACTGGCGAATGGTCCATGGATTTCTTGGCGTTTCGCCTGCAAAGGAAAAAAAACAAGTAAAACAAACACGTCAATCAAAGACACGCCAGTGATATTGGCTTGGTTGTTTTTTAATGCCCTCTAGAATGTCTGACGAGCACAGTTAGTCACAATATAAATGTTACAAATATTCCTAGAGTATTTGCGTTAATTGCAGACTAGGAGTGATGTGAAACGTATTTTAAGCAGCATAATATGATGGCCAACTCATTCATTTGCTCTTGACCACATTTTCTTTATTTCGCTCTTGTTGCGCGAAGCATCCCGCGTGTGTGTTTGCACTGTGTTCGCACCTTTTTAGCTGTTTGAACTCAAAGGCGAGATACCATAATGGAACTTACTCAAGCAGTAATTTGGTCGACCGACGTAGGCGTTCTGCGGTGAACCGCACCGAGATGCCCACGACTCGGTCGCTGACTGGCGAATGGTCCATGGATTTCTTGGCGTTTCGCCTGCAAAGGAAAAAAAAACAAGTAAAACGAACACGTCAATCAAAGACACGCCAGTGATATTGGCTTGGTTGTTTTTTAATGCCCTCTAGAATGTCTGACGAGCACAGTTAGCCACGATATAAATGTTACAAATATTCCTACAGTTATTTGCGTTAATTGCAGACTAGGAGTGATGTGAAACGTATTTTAAGCAGCATGATACGATGGCCAACTCATTCATTTGCTCTTGACCACTTTTTCTTTATTTCGCTCTTGTTGCGCGAAGCATCCCGCGTGTGTGTTTGCACTGTGTTCGCACCTTTTTAGCTGTTTAAACTCCCAGGCAAAGTACCATGATGGAACTTACTCAAGCAGTAATTTGGTCGACCGACGTAGGCGTTCTGCGGTGAACCGCACCGAGATGCCCACGACTCGATCGCTGACTGGCGAATGGTCCATGAATTTCTTGGCGTTTCGCCTGCAAAGGAAAAAAAACAAGTAAAACAAACACGTCAATCAAAGACACGCCAGTGATATTGGCTTGGTTGTTTTTTAATGCCCTCTAGAATGTCTGACGAGCACAGTTAGCCAAGAAATAAATGTTACAAATATTCCTACAGTTACTTGCGCTAATTGCAGACTAGGAGTGATGTGAAACGTATTTTAAGCAGCACAATACGATGGCCAACTCATTCATTTTCTCTTGAACACTTTTTCTTTATTTCGCTCTTGTTGCGCGAAGCATCCCGCGTGTGTGTTTGCACTGTGTTCGCACCTTTTTAGCTGTTTGAACTCCCAGGCAAAGTACCATGATGGAACTTACTCAAGCAGTAATTTGGTCGACCGACGTAGGCGTTCTGCGGTGAACCGCACCGAGATGCCCACGACTCGGTCGCTGACTGGCGAATGGTCCATGGATTTCTTGGCGTTTCACCTAAAAGGAAAAAAAACAAGTAAAACAAACACGTCAATCAAAGACACGCCAGTGATATTGGCTTGGTTGTTTTTAAATGCCCTCTAGAATGTCTGACGAGCACAGTTAGCCCCGATATAAATGTTACAAATATTACTACAGTTATTTGCGGTAATTACAGACTAGGAGTGATGTGAAACGTATTTTAAGCAGCACAGTACAATGACCAACTCATTCATTTACTCTTGACCACTTTTTCTTTATTTCGCTCTTGTTGCGCGAAGCATCCCGCGTGTGTGTTTGCACTGTGTTCGCACCTTTTTAGCTGTTTGAACTCCCAGGCAAAGTACCATGATGGAACTTACTCAAGCAGTAATTTGGTCGACCGACGTAGGCGTTCTGCGGTGAACCACACCGAGATGCCCACGACTCGGTCGCTGACTGGCGAATCGTCCATGGATTCCTTGGCGTTTCGCCTGCAAAGGAAAAAAAAGTAAAACAAACACGTCAATCAAAGACACGCCAGTGATATTGGCTTGGTTGTTTTTTAATGCCCTCTAGAATGTCTGACGAGCACAGTTAGCCATGATATAAATGTTACAAATATTCCTACAGTTATTTGCTTTAAATGCAGACTAGGAGTGATGTGAAACGTATTTTAAGCAGCACAATACGATGGCCAACTCATTCATTTGCTCTTGACCACTTTTTCTTCTTTTCGCTCTTGTTGCGCGAAGTATCCCGCGTGTGTGTGCACTGTGTTCGCACCTTTTTAGGTGTTTGAACTCCCAGGCAAAGTACCATGATGGAACTTACTCAAGCAGTAATTTGGTCGACCGACATGGCGTTCTGCGGTGAACCGCACCGAGATGCCCACGACTCGGTCACTGACTGGCGAATGGTCCATGGATTTCTTGGCGTTTCGCCTGCAAAGGAAAAAAAAACAAGTAAAACAAACACGTCAATCAAAGACACGCCAGTGATATTGGCTTGGTTGTTTTTTAATGCCCTCTAGAATGTCGGACGAGCACAGTTAGCCACAATATAAATGTTACAAATATTCCTAGAGTATTTGCGTAATTGCAGACTAGGAGTGATGTGAAACGTATTTTAAACAGCACAATACGATGGCCAACTCATTCATTTCCTCTTGACCACTTTTTCTTCTTTTCGCTCTTGTTGCGCGAAGTATCCCGCGTGTGTGTGCACTGTGTTCGCACCTTTTTAGGTGTTTGAACTCCCAGGCAAAGTACCATGATGGAACTTACTCAAGCAGTAATTTGGTCGACCGAGATAGGCGTTCTGCGGGGACACGCACCGAGAAGCCCACGACTCGGTCGCTGACTGGCGAATGGTCCGTGGATTTCCTGGCGTTTCGCCGGCAAATGAAAAAAAAAACAGGTCAAACAAACACGTCAATCAAAAACACGCCAGAGATATTGGCTTGGTTGTGTTTTAATGCCCTCTAGAAAGTCTGACGAGAACACTTAGCCACGATGTAAATGTTACAATTATTCCTACAGTTATATGAGTTAATTGCAGACTAGGAGTGATGTGAAAAGTATACTAAGCAGCACAAAAACGATAACCAACCCATTCATTTGCGCTTGACTACTTTTTCTTCTTTTCGCTCTTGCTACGCGAACTATCCCGCGATTGTGTTTGCACTCTATTCGCACCTTTCTAGCTGTTTGAACTCCCAGGCGAAGTACCATGATGGAACTTACTCAAGCAGTAATTTGGTCGACCAAGGAAGGCGTTCTGCGGGGAAACGCACCGAGAAGCCCACGACTCGGTCGCTGACTGGCGAATGGTCCGTGGATGTCCTGGCGTTTCGCCTGCAAATGAAAAAAAAAATAGGTAAACCAAACACGTCCATCAAAAACGTGCCAGTGATATTTGTTCGGTTGTTTTTAATGCCCTCTAGATTATCTGACGAGCACACTTAGCCACGATATATTTGTTACAATTCTTCCTACAGTCATTTGAGTTAATTGCAGACTAGGAGTGATGTGAAAAGTTTGTAAAGCAGCACGATACAATGGCCAACCCATTCATTTGCGCTTGACCACTTTTTCTTCTTTTTGCTCTTGTTACACGAAGCATCCCGCGATTGTGTTTGCACTCTATTCGCACCTTTCTAGCTGTTTGAACTCCCAGGCGAAGTACCATGATGGACCTTACTCAAGCAGTAATTTGGTTGACCGAGGAAGGCGTTCTGCGGGGAAACGCACCGAGAAACCCACGACTCGGTCACTGACTGGCGAATGGTCCGTGGATTTCCTGGCGTTTCGCCGGCAAATGAAAAAAAAACACGTCAAACAAACACGTCAATCAAAAACACGCCAGTAATATTGGTTTGGTTGTTTTTATTGCCCTCTATATTGTCTGACGAGCACACTTAGCCAAGATTTAAATGTTACAATTATTCCTACAGTCATTTGAGTTTTTTGCAGACTCGGAGTGATGTGGAAAGTTTGTTAAGCAGCACGATACAATGGTCAATCCATTCATTTGCACTTGACCACTTTTTCTTCTTTTCGCTCTTGTTACGCGAAGCATCCCGCGGATGTGTTTGCACTGTATTCGCACCTTTCTAGCTGTCTGAACTCCCAGGCGAAGTACCATGATGGAACTTACTCAAGCAGTAATTTGGTCGACCGAGGAAGGCGTTCTGCGGGGAAACGCACCGAGAAGCCCACGACTCGGTCGCTGACTGGCGAATGGTCCGCGGAATTCCTGGCGTTTCGCCGGCAAATGAAAAAAAAACAGGTCAAACAAACACGTCAATCAAAAACACGCCAGTAATATTCGTTTGGTTGTTTTTATTGCCCTCTATAATGTCTGACGAGGACACTTAGCCACGATATAAATGTTACAATTATTCCTACAGTCATTTCAGTTTTTTGCACACTCGGAGTGATGTGGAAAGTTTGTTAAGCAGCACGATACAATGGTCAACCCATTCATTTGCACTGGACCACTTTTTCTTCTTTTCGCTCTTGTTACGCGAAGCATCCCGCGAATGTGTTTTTCACTGTGTTCGCACCTTTCTAGCTGTTTGAACTCCCAGGCGAAGTACCATGATTGAACTTACTCAAGCAGTAATTTGGTCGACCGAGGTAGGCGTTCTGCGGTGAACCGCACCGAGATGCCCACGACTCGGTCGCTGACTGGCGAATGGTCCATGGATTTCTTGGCGTTTCGCCTGCAAAGGAAAAAAAACAAGTAAAACAAACACGTCAATCAAAGACACGCCAGTGATATTGGCTTGGTTGTTTTTTAATGCCCTCAAAAATGTCTGACGAGCACAGTTAGCCACGATATAAATGTTACAAATATTCCTACAGTTATTTGCGTTAATTGAAGACTAGGAGTGATGTGAAACGTATTTTAAGCAGCACAATACGATGGCCAACTCATTCATTTGCTCTTGACCACTTTTTCTTTATTTCGCTCTTGTTGCGCGAAGCATCCCGCGTGTGTGTTTGCACTGTGTTCGCACCTTTTTAGCTGTTTGAACTCCCAGGCAAAGTACCATGATGGAACTTACTCAAGCAGTAATTTGGTCGATCGACGTAGGCGTTCTGCGGTGAACCGCACCGAGATGCCCACGACTCGGTCGCTGACTGGCGAATGGTCCATGGATTTCTTGGCGTTTCGCCTGCAAAGGAATAAAAACAAGTAAAACAAACACGTCAATCAAAGACACGCCAGTGATAATGGCTTGGTTGTTTTTTAATGACCTCAAGAATGTCTGACGAGCACAGTTAGCCACGATATAAATGTTACAAATATTCCTACAGTTATTTGCGTTAATTGCAGACTAGGAGTGATGTGAAACGTATTTTAAGCAGCACAATACGATGGCCAAGTCATTCATTTGCTCTTGACCATTTTTTCTTTATTTCGCTCTTGTTGCGCGAAGCATCCCGCGTGTGTGTTTGCACTGTGTTCGCACCTTTTTAGCTGTTTGAACTCCCAGGCAAAGTACCATGATGGAACTTACTCAAGCAGTAATTTGGTCGACCGACGTAGGCGTTCTGCGGTGAACCGCACCGAGATGCCCACGACTCGGTCGCTGACTGGCGAATGGTCCATGGATATCTTGGCGTTTCGCCTGTAAAGGAATAAAAACAAGTAAAACAAACACGTCCATCAAAGACACGCCAGTGATATTGGCTTGGTTTTTTTTTAATGACCTCAAGAATGTCTGACGAGCACAGTTAGCCACGATATAAATGTTAAAAAATATTCCTACAGTTATTTGCGTTAATTGCAGACTAGGAGTGACGAGAAACGTATTTTAAGCAGCACAATACGATGGCCAAGTCTTTCATTTGCTCTTGACCATTTTTTGTTTATTTCGCTCTTGTTGCGCGAAGTATCCCGCGTGTGTGTGCACTGTGTTCGCACCTTTTTAGGTGTTTGAACTCCCAGGCAAAGTACCATGATGGAACTTACTCAAGCAGTAATTTGGTCGACCGACATGGCGTTCTGCGGTGAACCGCACCGAGATGCCCACGACTCGGTCACTGACTGGCGAATGGTCCATGGATTTCTTGGCGTTTCGCCTGCAAAGGAAAAAAAAACAAGTAAAACAAACACGTCAATCAAAGACACGCCAGTGATATTGGCTTGGTTGTTTTTTAATGCCCTCTAGAATGTCGGACGAGCACAGTTAGCCACAATATAAATGTTACAAATATTCCTAGAGTATTTGCGTAATTGCAGACTAGGAGTGATGTGAAACGTATTTTAAACAGCACAATACGATGGCCAACTCATTCATTTCCTCTTGACCACTTTTTCTTCTTTTCGCTCTTGTTGCGCGAAGTATCCCGCGTGTGTGTGCACTGTGTTCGCACCTTTTTAGGTGTTTGAACTCCCAGGCAAAGTACCATGATGGAACTTACTCAAGCAGTAATTTGGTCGACCGAGATAGGCGTTCTGCGGGGACACGCACCGAGAAGCCCACGACTCGGTCGCTGACTGGCGAATGGTCCGTGGATTTCCTGGCGTTTCGCCGGCAAATGAAAAAAAAAACAGGTCAAACAAACACGTCAATCAAAAACACGCCAGAGATATTGGCTTGGTTGTGTTTTAATGCCCTCTAGAAAGTCTGACGAGAACACTTAGCCACGATGTAAATGTTACAATTATTCCTACAGTTATATGAGTTAATTGCAGACTAGGAGTGATGTGAAAAGTATACTAAGCAGCACAAAAACGATAACCAACCCATTCATTTGCGCTTGACTACTTTTTCTTCTTTTCGCTCTTGCTACGCGAACTATCCCGCGATTGTGTTTGCACTCTATTCGCACCTTTCTAGCTGTTTGAACTCCCAGGCGAAGTACCATGATGGAACTTACTCAAGCAGTAATTTGGTCGACCAAGGAAGGCGTTCTGCGGGGAAACGCACCGAGAAGCCCACGACTCGGTCGCTGACTGGCGAATGGTCCGTGGATGTCCTGGCGTTTCGCCTGCAAATGAAAAAAAAAATAGGTAAACCAAACACGTCCATCAAAAACGTGCCAGTGATATTTGTTCGGTTGTTTTTAATGCCCTCTAGATTATCTGACGAGCACACTTAGCCACGATATATTTGTTACAATTCTTCCTACAGTCATTTGAGTTAATTGCAGACTAGGAGTGATGTGAAAAGTTTGTAAAGCAGCACGATACAATGGCCAACCCATTCATTTGCGCTTGACCACTTTTTCTTCTTTTTGCTCTTGTTACACGAAGCATCCCGCGATTGTGTTTGCACTCTATTCGCACCTTTCTAGCTGTTTGAACTCCCAGGCGAAGTACCATGATGGACCTTACTCAAGCAGTAATTTGGTTGACCGAGGAAGGCGTTCTGCGGGGAAACGCACCGAGAAACCCACGACTCGGTCACTGACTGGCGAATGGTCCGTGGATTTCCTGGCGTTTCGCCGGCAAATGAAAAAAAAACACGTCAAACAAACACGTCAATCAAAAACACGCCAGTAATATTGGTTTGGTTGTTTTTATTGCCCTCTATATTGTCTGACGAGCACACTTAGCCAAGATTTAAATGTTACAATTATTCCTACAGTCATTTGAGTTTTTTGCAGACTCGGAGTGATGTGGAAAGTTTGTTAAGCAGCACGATACAATGGTCAATCCATTCATTTGCACTTGACCACTTTTTCTTCTTTTCGCTCTTGTTACGCGAAGCATCCCGCGGATGTGTTTGCACTGTATTCGCACCTTTCTAGCTGTCTGAACTCCCAGGCGAAGTACCATGATGGAACTTACTCAAGCAGTAATTTGGTCGACCGAGGAAGGCGTTCTGCGGGGAAACGCACCGAGAAGCCCACGACTCGGTCGCTGACTGGCGAATGGTCCGCGGAATTCCTGGCGTTTCGCCGGCAAATGAAAAAAAAACAGGTCAAACAAACACGTCAATCAAAAACACGCCAGTAATATTCGTTTGGTTGTTTTTATTGCCCTCTATAATGTCTGACGAGGACACTTAGCCACGATATAAATGTTACAATTATTCCTACAGTCATTTCAGTTTTTTGCACACTCGGAGTGATGTGGAAAGTTTGTTAAGCAGCACGATACAATGGTCAACCCATTCATTTGCACTGGACCACTTTTTCTTCTTTTCGCTCTTGTTACGCGAAGCATCCCGCGAATGTGTTTTTCACTGTGTTCGCACCTTTCTAGCTGTTTGAACTCCCAGGCGAAGTACCATGATTGAACTTACTCAAGCAGTAATTTGGTCGACCGAGGTAGGCGTTCTGCGGTGAACCGCACCGAGATGCCCACGACTCGGTCGCTGACTGGCGAATGGTCCATGGATTTCTTGGCGTTTCGCCTGCAAAGGAAAAAAAACAAGTAAAACAAACACGTCAATCAAAGACACGCCAGTGATATTGGCTTGGTTGTTTTTTAATGCCCTCAAAAATGTCTGACGAGCACAGTTAGCCACGATATAAATGTTACAAATATTCCTACAGTTATTTGCGTTAATTGAAGACTAGGAGTGATGTGAAACGTATTTTAAGCAGCACAATACGATGGCCAACTCATTCATTTGCTCTTGACCACTTTTTCTTTATTTCGCTCTTGTTGCGCGAAGCATCCCGCGTGTGTGTTTGCACTGTGTTCGCACCTTTTTAGCTGTTTGAACTCCCAGGCAAAGTACCATGATGGAACTTACTCAAGCAGTAATTTGGTCGATCGACGTAGGCGTTCTGCGGTGAACCGCACCGAGATGCCCACGACTCGGTCGCTGACTGGCGAATGGTCCATGGATTTCTTGGCGTTTCGCCTGCAAAGGAATAAAAACAAGTAAAACAAACACGTCAATCAAAGACACGCCAGTGATAATGGCTTGGTTGTTTTTTAATGACCTCAAGAATGTCTGACGAGCACAGTTAGCCACGATATAAATGTTACAAATATTCCTACAGTTATTTGCGTTAATTGCAGACTAGGAGTGATGTGAAACGTATTTTAAGCAGCACAATACGATGGCCAAGTCATTCATTTGCTCTTGACCATTTTTTCTTTATTTCGCTCTTGTTGCGCGAAGCATCCCGCGTGTGTGTTTGCACTGTGTTCGCACCTTTTTAGCTGTTTGAACTCCCAGGCAAAGTACCATGATGGAACTTACTCAAGCAGTAATTTGGTCGACCGACGTAGGCGTTCTGCGGTGAACCGCACCGAGATGCCCACGACTCGGTCGCTGACTGGCGAATGGTCCATGGATATCTTGGCGTTTCGCCTGTAAAGGAATAAAAACAAGTAAAACAAACACGTCCATCAAAGACACGCCAGTGATATTGGCTTGGTTTTTTTTTAATGACCTCAAGAATGTCTGACGAGCACAGTTAGCCACGATATAAATGTTAAAAAATATTCCTACAGTTATTTGCGTTAATTGCAGACTAGGAGTGACGAGAAACGTATTTTAAGCAGCACAATACGATGGCCAAGTCTTTCATTTGCTCTTGACCATTTTTTGTTTATTTCGCTCTTGTTGCGCGAAGCATCCCGCGTGTGTGTTTGCACTGTGTTCGCACCTTTTTAGCTGTTTGAACTCCCAGGCAAAGTACCATGATGGAACTTACTCAAGCAGTAATTTGGTCGACCGACGTAGGCGTTCTGCGGTGAACCGCACCAAGATGCCCACGACTCGGTCGCTGACTGGCGAATGGTCCATGGATTTCTTGGCGTTTCGCCTGCAAAGGAATAAAAACAAGTAAAACAAACACGTCAATCAAAGACACGCCAGTGATATTGGCTTGGTTGTTTTTTAATGCCCTCAAGAATGTCTGACGAGCACAGTTAGCCACGATATAAATGTTACAAATATTCCTACAGTTATTTGCGTTAATTGCAGACTAGGAGTGATGTGAAACGTATTTTAAGCAGCACAATACGATGGCCAACTCATTTATTTGCTCTTGACCATTTTTTCTTTATTTCGCTCTTGTTGCGCGAAGCATCCCGCGTGTGTGTTTGCACTGTGTTCGCACCTTTTTAGCTGTTTGAACTCCCAGGCAAAGTACCATGATGGAACTTACTCAAGCAGTAATTTGGTCGACCGAAGTAGGCGTTCTGCGGTGAACCGCACCGAGATGCCCACGACTCGGTCGCTGACTGGCGAATGGTCCATGGATTTCTTGGCGTTTCGCCTGCAAAAGAAAAAAAACAAGTAAAACAAACACGTCAATCAAAGACACGCCAGTGATATTGGCTTGGTTGTTTTTAATGCCCTCTAGAATGTCTGACGAGCACAGTTAGCCACGATGTAAATGTTACAATTATTCCTACAGTTATATGAGTTAATTGCAGACTAGGAGTGATGTGAAAAGTATACTAAGCAGCACAAAAACGATAACCAACCCATTCATTTGCGCTTGACTACTTTTTCTTCTTTTCGCTCTTGCTACGCGAACTATCCCGCGATTGTGTTTGCACTCTATTCGCACCTTTCTAGCTGTTTGAACTCCCAGGCGAAGTACCATGATGGAACTTACTCAAGCAGTAATTTGGTCGACCAAGGAAGGCGTTCTGCGGGGAAACGCACCGAGAAGCCCACGACTCGGTCGCTGACTGGCGAATGGTCCGTGGATTTCCTGGCGTTTCGCCTGCAAATGAAAAAAAAAACACGTCAAACAAACACGTCAATCAAAAACACGCCAATAATATTGGTTTGGTTGTTTTTAATGCCCTCTATATTGTCTGACGAGCACACTTAGCCACAATATAAATGTTACAATTATTCCTACAGTCATTTGAGTTTTTTGCCGACTCGGAGTGATGTGGAAAGTTTGTTAAGCACCACGATACAATGGTCAACCCAATCATTTGCACTTGACCACTTTTTCTTGTTTTCGCTCTTGTTACGCGAAGCATCCCGCGGATGTGTTTGCACTGTATTCGCACCTTTCTAGCTGTTTGAACTCCCAGGCGAAGTGCCATGATTGAACTTACTCAAGCAGTAATTTGGTCGACCAAGGAAGGCGTTCTGCGGGGAAACGCACCGAGAAGCCCACGACTCGGTCGCTGACTGGCGAATGGTCCGTGGATTTCCTGGCGTTTCGCCGGCAAATGAAAAAAAAACACGTCAAACAAACACGTCAATCAAAAACACGCCAGTAATATTGGTTTGGTTGTTTTTAATGCCCTCTATATTGTCTGACGAGCACACTTAGCCACGATTTAAATGTTACAATTATTCCTACAGTCATTTCAGTTTTTTGCAGACTCGGAGTGATGTGGAAAGTTTGTTAAGCAGCAGGATACAATGGTCAACCCATTCATTTGCACTTGACCACTTTTTCATCTTTTCGCTCTTGTTACGCGAAGCATCCAGCGAATGTGTTTTTCATTGTGTTCGCACCTTTCTAGCTGTTTGAACTCCCAGGCGAAGTACCATGATTGAACTTACTCAAGCAGTAATTTGGTCGACCGAGATAGGCGTTCTGCGGGGACACGCACCGAGAAGCCCACGACTCGGTCGCTGACTGGCGAATGGTCCGTGGATTTCCTGGCGTTTCGCCGGCAAATGAAAAAAAAAACAGGTCAAACAAACACGTCAATCAAAAACACGCCAGAGATATTGGCTTGGTTGTGTTTTAATGCCCTCTAGAAAGTCTGACGAGAACACTTAGCCACGATGTAAATGTTACAATTATTCCTACAGTTATATGAGTTAATTGCAAACTAGGAGTGATGTGAAAAGTATACTAAGCAGCACAAAAACGATAACCAACCCATTCATTTGCGCTTGACTACTTTTTCTTCTTTTCGCTCTTGCTACGCGAACTATCCCGCGATTGTGTTTGCACTCTATTCGCACCTTTCTAGCTGTTTGAACTCCCAGGCGAAGTACCATGATGGAACTTACTCAAGCAGTAATTTGGTCGACCAAGGAAGGCGTTCTGCGGGGAAACGCACCGAGAAGCCCACGACTCGGTCGCTGACTGGCGAATGGTCCGTGGATTTCCTGGCGTTTCGCCTGCAAATGAAAAAAAAAATAGGTAAACCAAACACGTCCATCAAAAACGTGCCAGTGATATTTGTTCGGTTGTTTTTAATGCCCTCTAGATTATCTGACGAGCACACTTAGCCACGATATAATTGTTACAATTCTTCCTACAGTCATTTGAGTTAATTGCAGACTAGGAGTGATGTGAAAAGTTTGTAAAGCAGCATGATACAATGGCCAACCCATTCATTTGCGCTTGACCACTTTTTCTTCTTTTTGCTCTTGTTACACGAAGCATCCCGCGATTGTGTTTGCACTCTATTCGCACCTTTCTAGCTGTTTGAACTCCCAGGCGAAGTACCATGATGGACCTTACTCAAGCAGTAATTTGGTTGACCGAGGAAGGCGTTCTGCGGGGAAACGCACCGAGAAACCCACGACTCGGTCACTGACTGGCGAATGGTCCGTGGATTTCCTGGCGTTTCGCCGGCAAATGAAAAAAAAACACGTCAAACAAACACGTCAATCAAAAACACGCCAGTAATATTGGTTTGGTTGTTTTCATTGCCCTCTATATTGTCTGACGAGCACACTTAGCCAAGATTTAAATGTTACAATTATTCCTACAGTCATTTGAGTTTTTTGCAGACTCGGAGTGATGTGGAAAGTTTGTTAAGCAGCACGATACAATGGTCAATCCATTCATTTGCACTTGACCACTTTTTCTTCTTTTCGCTCTTGTTACGCGAAGCATCCCGCGGATGTGTTTGCACTGTATTCGCACCTTTCTAGCTGTCTGAACTCCCAGGCGAAGTACCATGATGGAACTTACTCAAGCAGTAATTTGGTCGACCGAGGAAGGCGTTCTGCGGGGAAACGCACCGAGAAGCCCACGACTCGGTCGCTGACTGGCGAATGGTCCGTGGAATTCCTGGCGTTTCGCCGGCAAATGAAAAAAAAACAGGTCAAACAAACACGTCAATCAAAAACACGCCAGTAATATTCGTTTGGTTGTTTTTATTGCCCTCTATAATGTCTGACGAGCACACTTAGCCACGATATAAATGTTACAATTATTCCTACAGTCATTTCAGTTTTTTGCACACTCGGAGTGATGTGGAAAGTTTGTTAAGCAGCACGATACAATGGTCAACCCATTCATTTGCACTGGACCACTTTTTCTTCTTTTCGCTCTTGTTACGCGAAGCATCCCGCGAATGTGTTTTTCACTGTGTTCGCACCTTTCTAGCTGTTTGAACTCCCAGGCGAAGTACCATGATTGAACTTACTCAAGCAGTAATTTGGTCGACCGAGGTAGGCGTTCTGCGGTGAACCGCACCGAAATGCCCACGACTCGATCGCTGACTGGCGAATGGTCCATGAATTTCTTGGCGTTTCGCCTGCAAAGGAAAAAAAACAAGTAAAACAAACACGTCAATCAAAGACACGCCAGTGATATTGGCTTGGTTGTTTTTTAATGCCCTCTATATTGTCTGACGAGCACACTTAGCCACGATTTAAATGTTACAATTATTCCTACAGTCATTTCAGTTTTTTGCAGACTCGGAGTGATGTGGAAAGTTTGTTAAGCAGCACGATACAATGGTCAACCCATTCATTTGCACTTGACCACTTTTTCTTCTTTTCGCTCTTGTTACGCGAAGCATCCCGCGAATGTGTTTTTCATTGTGTTCGCACCTTTCTAGCTGTTTGAACTCCCAGGCGAAGTACCATGATTGAACTTACTCAAGCAGTAATTTGGTCGACCGAGATAGGCGTTCTGCGGGGACACGCACCGAGAAGCCCACGACTCGGTCGCTGACTGGCGAATGGTCCGTGGATTTCCTGGCGTTTCGCCGGCAAATGAAAAAAAAACAGGTCAAACAAACACGTCAATCAAAAACACGCCAGAGATATTGGCTTGGTTGTGTTTTAATGCCCTCTAGAAAGTCTGACGAGAACACTTAGCCACGATGTAAATGTTACAATTATTCCTACAGTTATATGAGTTAATTGCAGACTAGGAGTGATGTGAAAAGTATACTAAGCAGCACAAAAACGATAACCAACCCATTCATTTGCGCTTGACTACTTTTTCTTCTTTTCGCTCTTGCTACGCGAACTATCCCGCGATTGTGTTTGCACTCTATTCGCACCTTTCTAGCTGTTTGAACTCCCAGGCGAAGTACCATGATGGAACTTACTCAAGCAGTAATTTGGTCGACCAAGGAAGGCGTTCTGCGGGGAAACGCACCGAGAAGCCCACGACTCGGTCGCTGACTGGCGAATGGTCCGTGGATTTCCTGGCGTTTCGCCTGCAAATGAAAAAAAAAATAGGTAAACCAAACACGTCCATCAAAAACGTGCCAGTGATATTTGTTCGGTTGTTTTTAATGCCCTCTAGATTATCTGACGAGCACACTTAGCCACGATATATTTGTTACAATTCTTCCTACAGTCATTTAAGTTATTTGCAGACTAGGAGTGATGTGAAAAGTTTGTAAAGCAGCATGATACAATGGCCAACCCATTCATTTGCGCTTGACCACTTTTTCTTCTTTTTGCTCTTGTTACACGAAGCATCCCGCGATTGTGTTTGCACTCTATTCGCACCTTTCTAGCTGTTTGAACTCCCAGGCGAAGTACCATGATGGACCTTACTCAAGCAGTAATTTGGTTGACCGAGGAAGGCGTTCTGCGGGGAAACGCACCGAGAAACCCACGACTCGGTCACTGACTGGCGAATGGTCCGTGGATTTCCTGGCGTTTCGCCGGCAAATGAAAAAAAAACACGTCAAACAAACACGTCAATCAAAAACACGCCAGTAATATTGGTTTGGTTGTTTTCATTGCCCTCTATATTGTCTGACGAGCACACTTAGCCAAGATTTAAATGTTACAATTATTCCTACAGTCATTTGAGTTTTTTGCAGACTCGGAGTGATGTGGAAAGTTTGTTAAGCAGCACGATACAATGGTCAATCCATTCATTTGCACTTGACCACTTTTTCTTCTTTTCGCTCTTGTTACGCGAAGCATCCCGCGGATGTGTTTGCACTGTATTCGCACCTTTCTAGCTGTCTGAACTCCCAGGCGAAGTACCATGATGGAACTTACTCAAGCAGTAATTTGGTCGACCGAGGAAGGCGTTCTGCGGGGAAACGCACCGAGAAGCCCACGACTCGGTCGCTGACTGGCGAATGGTCCGTGGAATTCCTGGCGTTTCGCCGGCAAATGAAAAAAAAACAGGTCAAACAAACACGTCAATCAAAAACACGCCAGTAATATTCGTTTGGTTGTTTTTATTGCCCTCTATAATGTCTGACGAGCACACTTAGCCACGATATAAATGTTACAATTATTCCTACAGTCATTTCAGTTTTTTGCACACTCGGAGTGATGTGGAAAGTTTGTTAAGCAGCACGATACAATGGTCAACCCATTCATTTGCACTGGACCACTTTTTCTTCTTTTCGCTCTTGTTACGCGAAGCATCCCGCGAATGTGTTTTTCACTGTGTTCGCACCTTTCTAGCTGTTTGAACTCCCAGGCGAAGTACCATGATTGAACTTACTCAAGCAGTAATTTGGTCGACCGAGGTAGGCGTTCTGCGGTGAACCGCACCGAGATGCCCACGACTCGATCGCTGACTGGCGAATGGTCCATGAATTTCTTGGCGTTTCGCCTGCAAAGGAAAAAAAACAAGTAAAACAAACACGTCAATCAAAGACACGCCAGTGATATTGGCTTGGTTGTTTTTTAATGCCCTCTATATTGTCTGACGAGCACACTTAGCCACGATTTAAATGTTACAATTATTCC